>NW_026781545.1:0-205000 GCF_030144855.1 Hypanus sabinus | reverse complement strand
TATACTGTACATAGATTGATTGTGTGTTCTTAAAGTGATGCTGGCATAGGAGTGTTTGTAGATAAGGTGAGAGGAAATGATAAAGCAGTGGTGACTGGGAGTGTGGTGAGTTGAATTAGTGGGTGGAGGTGTTGATCAGCCTTACTACTCAGGGTAAGTAACTGTTTTAGAGACGGGTGGTTCTGCGTGGATGTTAAGTACCCTCCTCAATGGGAGTGGGGTATACAGTCCGTCAGTCAGAACCAAGCTGAAATTCATCAGCATATCTTGTCAAATTTGGTGTCTTTGCGGCAGCAGTACATTAGGACGTAAGAAATAGGGGCAGGAGTCGGCCATCTGGCCCATCGAGCCTGTCCCTCCATTCAATAAGATCATGGCTGATCTGTCCATAAACTCAGCTCCATCTACCTGCCTTCCCCCCCCCCCATAACCCTCAATTCCCTTACTATGTAAAAACCTATCTAACCATATCTTAAATACACTTAGTGAAGAAGCCTCAACTGCTTCCCTGGGCAGAGAATTCCACAGGTTCACCACTCTCTGGGAAAAACAGTTTCTCCTCATTTCCGTCCTAAATCTTCTTCCCTAAATCTTGAGGTAATGTCCCCTAGTTCTAGTCTCACCTACCAATGCAAACAACTTTCCTACTATCTTATCTATCCCTTTCAAAATTTTGTATGTTTCTATAAGATCCCCTCTCATTCTTCTGAACTCCAGCGAGTACAGTCCCAGGCGACTCAATCTCTCCTCATAGGTTAACCCCTTCATCCCTGGAATCAACCTGGTGAACCTCCTCTGCACCACCTCCAAAGCCAGTATATCCTTCCTCAAGTATGGAGACCAGAACTGCAGACAGTACTCCAGGTGCAGCCTCACCAGTACCCTGTATAGTTGCAGCATGACCTCCCTGCTCTTGAATTCAATCCCTCCAGCAATGGCCAACATCCCAATTGCCTTCTTAATAACCTGTTATACCTGCAAGACAACTTTTTGTGATTCATGAACAATTGCTCCCAAGTCCCTCTGCACAACAGCATGTTGCAGTCTTTCACCATTTAAATAATAATCTACTCTTCTATTATTCCATCTGCCAGACCTTGGCCCACTCACTTAACCTATCTATATCCCTCTGCAGACTCTCCACATCCTCTGTACAATTTGCTTTTCCACTCAGTTTAGTGTCATCAGCAAATTTTGCTACGCTACACTCAGTCCCCTCTTCCAAATCATCAATGTAAATGGTGAACAGCTGTGGGCCCAGCACCGACCCCTGTAGCACCCCACGCATCACTGCCTGACAACCGGAGAAACACCCATTTATACCAACTCTCTGCCTTCTATTTGTTAACCAATCCACTATCCACGCCAATACAATTCCTCTGACTCCATGCATCCGTACCTTATTGATAAGTCTCTTGTGTGGTACCTTATTGAATGCCTCTGGAAATCCAAGTATACAACATCCACCTGTTCCCCTCTATCCACTGCACTCGTTATGGCCTCAAAGAACTCCAGTAAGTTTGTCAAACAGGACCTGTCCTTACTGAATCCATGCTGCGTCTGTCTAATGGAACCACTCCTTTCTAAATGTTTGGCTATTTCTTCCTTAATGACAGCTTCAAATATTTTCCGGACTACAGATGTTAAGCTAACTGGCCTATAGCTGCCTGTCTTTTGCCTACATCCTTTTTTAAAAAGTGACGTGACATTTGCTGTTTTCCAATCTGCTGAAACCTAGCCAGAGTCTAGAGAGTTTAGGTAAATGATTACCAACATGTCTACCTTAACCTCTGCCAATTCCCTCAGCACCCTGGGATGCATCCCATCAGGACCAGGGGACTTATCTACCTTCAGGCCCTCTAGTTTGCTCATCACTGTCTCTTTAGTGATAGTGATTTTATCGAGGTCCTCACCTCCCATTTCGTCCATAATATCATTCTTTGGCATATTAGACGTGTCCTCCACCATGAAGACTGACACAACATGGTTGTCCAATGCCTCAGCCATTTCCTTATCCCCCAATATCTATTTCCCCTTATTGTCTTCCAAGAGATCTATATTGACTTTAGCCACCCTCTTCTGCTTTATATATTTATAAAACTTCTGCTGTCTATTTTTATACTTTGTGCTAATTTACTTTCATACTCCATCTTCCCTTTCCTTATTTCTTGTTTAGTTGTTATTTGTTGCTTTATAAAGTTTTCCCAATCCTCCAGTCTCCCACTACTCTTTGTGACTTTGTTCACATGAGCTTTTAATTTGATACTATCTTTTATTTCCTTAGTTATCCAAGACTGGCTCTCCCCACACTTATTGTCCTTGACTTTGACTGGAATATACACTTGTGAAAGTATCCACTGTCCTACCAAAGAGCCAACTCCTCCATCACCTCATTGTAGTCTCCTTTGTTCAAGCATAATACACTAGTTTTAGATCTAACTATTTCATTCTCCATCTGTATGCGAAATTCAATCATACTATGATCACTCTTTCCGAAAGGATCCCTGACATGAAGATTGTTAATCTTACCAGTCTCTAAGGTAGCACATACCCTTGTAGGTTCATTTACATGCTGCTCAAGAAAGCCATCACGGATGCATTCAATGAAGTCCTCCTCAAGGCTTCCTTGACCAACCTCATTCACCCAATCTGTGTGGAAGTTAAAATCCCCCATGACAACTACCATTCCGTTCTTACAAGCCTCAGTTATTTCTTGGTTAATCGCCTGTGCCACTGCAATATTTTTATTAGATGGCCTATAGACAACTCACACCAGTGAATTTTTCCCTTTACTGTTCTTAATCTCTACCCAGACGGACTCAACATTCTGCTCTGTAGATCTTATATCATCTCTCACAATCGCCCTGATCTCAACTTTCATTAAGAGTGCCACCCCACCTCCTTTGCCTTCCTGCTTATCTTTCCGTATTACCCGATACCCTTGGATATTTAATTCCCAGTCATCACCACCTTGCAACCAGGTTTCTGTAATGGCCACTAAATCATATGCCTTGGTACTGATCTGTGCCACAAGTTGACTAACCTTGTTTCTAACACAATAGGCATTTAGATAAAGTGTCCTTATACTCATTGTCCTTTTAGAATCTAGTGACCTATGTGATGCTTTTTTCCTTCACTAACTCTAGCTTTGGTCTCTGCATCACTTCCCTCTTCTTTTCTGTGTGGGTTTCCATCCCCCTGCCAAATTAGTTTAAAACCTCCCCAACAGCACTAGCAAACAATCTCCCTGGACATTGATCCTGGCCCTGTCCAGATGTAGACCATCTGGACGCTACTGGTCCCACCTCCCCCAAAAGCGGTTCCAATGCCCCAAGAATCTGAAACCCTCCCCCCTGTACCATCGCTCAAGCCACATACTCATTCTAGCTATCTCGCTACTCCATTTCTCCGTGGATTGTCACCTTGTCGTGGTGGAGAAGCTTGTGTGGTCCTGAGATCCTGAGAGCAATGCCGTCTGGAGCTATGCTCCTGGTAGGGTGACCCATGGTGGTAAGGTCGAGGGTGGGGTCCCTGACAAAGAACAATCCAACAAGACCTCAATGGTGGAACAGGCGGACGAAGTTACTTCGATCTCAATGGCTGTGAAGGCGGATGAAGACTGCATCAAATCCATCAGCTCCAGTCGTCATGGTTTCCGTGCCATTGGAATGAGTTGGTTTATTTGTGAAGTATTGTGTGCTTCTTGGAGTGCAACATCATGTACATGTTAAACAAATACATGCACAGGCATCTTCGCTCTGTGATAGATCAACGGAATGAAGACCATCATGCTCGACCGCGAGGGATAGCCACGACGATGACCTGCTATTCCAACTCTGGCTAGCATGTGGCTCCGGTAATAATCCTAAGATCATGACCTTTGAGGTTCTACTCTTTAATATATCTCCTAGCTCCCTAAATTCAGCCTGTAGGACTTCATCTCACTTTCCTCCTATATCGTTAGTACCTACATGTACCACGACGGCTGGCTGCTTACCCTCCTCTCTCAGAATGCCCTGCAGCCTCTTCGAAACATCTCTGACCCTTGCACCCGGGAGTCAACACACCATACGGTGTCTCAGTTGCAGCCACCGAAGCTCCTCTCTATTCCCCTTACTATGGAATCCCCTCCCACAACAGCTCTGCCACTCTTTTTCCTGCCCTTGTGCACAGCAGAGCCACCCATGATCCTGGCTGCTGCTGCCTTCACCTGATGGGCCTTCTCCCCCAACAGACTCCAAAGCGGTATATCTGTCTTGGAGGGAGATGAACGCAGGAGACTCCTGTACTACCTACCTACTACTACTCTTCCTGTTGGTCACCCATTCCCTATCTTTCCTTAGATCCTTAAACTGTGGTGTGACCAACTCACTAAAATGTGCTATCCACAACGTTCTCAGCATCTCAGCTGCTCCAAAGTGAGTCCACGAGCAGCTCCAGTGCCGCCATGCGTCTTTCAGGAGCTGCTGCCGGACACGCTTCCTGCACAGGTAGTCTTCAGGGACACTGTCAGTCTCCCTGAGTTCCCACATGTCACAGGAGGAAGATGGCACGGGTCTGAGCTCACCTCCCATGACGGAGCAACCGATGTTAGTGGAAGAGGACCACGGGAGAAAGGGAAGAGCCCGCCGGGGAAGTCGAAGGCTGTTTTCTGTGAATCTCTGCAAATCAGTTATTCACCTAAACCCGTTTGAGCCAAAGCCCTCTCATTCCACTGCCCTCTGACTCCACTGCCCTCTGACTCCGCTGCCCTCTGACTCCGCTGCCCTCTGACTCCGCTGCCCTCTGACTCCGCTGCCCTCTGACTCCGCTGCCCTCTGACTCCGCTGCATATGGCGGTCTTCTTTTTAAACTCTTCCCACTCTCTACGGGATGACATCACTTTCCTCTCTTGACCCCCAAGTAGTAAAATGCCTTCTCTAATACAATGTAATACATAATAATAGAAAAAAATGTGGTTAAGGTAAAAAAACATGTATATAATAGTTAAATAGCTAGTGCAAAAATAGAAATAAAAAAAGTAGTGAGATAGTGTTGATCAGTTCACTGTCCATTCAGAAATCTGATGGCAGAGGGGAAGAAGCTGTTCCTGAAACTTGGAGTGTGTGTCTGTGGGCTCCTGTACCTCCCTAATGGTAGTAATGAGAAGAGGGCATGTCCTGCGTACTGGGTGTCCTTAATGATGGATGCCACCTTTATTGAGGCTCCACTCCTTGAAGGTGTCCTGGATATGATGGAGCTAGTCCCCATGATGGAGGTGACTGAGTTTACAACTCTCTGCAGCTTGCTTCGATCCTGTGCAGTAGCACCCCCCCCCACCCCCCCCACCCTCCCATAGCCGATGCAGCCAGTTAGAATACTCTCCACGGTGCACCTGTATAAATTTGCGAGTGTCTTTGGTGACATCCCAAATCTCCACAAACTCCTACTGAAATATACCCTCTGCTGTGTCTTTGTAGCTGCATCAATATCTGGATAGATATTAACACCCCAGAACTCGAAGCTGCTCCCTTTCTCCACTGCTGATCCCTCTATGAGGATTGGTATGGGTTCCTTCATCTTACCCTTCTTGAAGTCCACAATCAACTCTTCCGTCTTACTGATGTTCAGTGCCAGGTTGTTGCTGCACCACTTCACTAGCTGGCATCTCTCACTCCTGTGCGCCTTCTCATCACCATATGAAATTCTTCCAACGTTTGTGTCGTCAGCAAGTTTATAGATGCCATTTGAGCTGAGCCTAGCCGCACAGTCGTGGTGCAGAGAGAGTAGAACAGTGGGCTCAGCACACACATCTCTTGTTGGTCAGAGTGCAGGGCGGGTGGGTTCTTCGTGATGTCACTGGCCCCTTTGCAGTCCCATCCTGTATATATGTCGCTGATGGCAGTTTGGCTGGTCCTGGTCAGTTAGTTTTGACTACCAGCTGTTGAGCCTTCGCAGTACTGTTTCCGTACCAAGCTGGGATGCAGCTTGTCAGGATGATCTGTGCTGTGCTTCTGTACAATGACCTGAGTATAGATCTGGACAATTCACCATCCACCTTATCTCTGCCCCTTGTCATTTCACAGGCCTTCAGCCTCCTGCACTCCAGGGTAAACACTCCCCACCTGTCTAGCTTCTCCTCGGGCCTCAGAATGTCCCATCTCACAAGAGTCTAACTTTGAAAGGCTAACTTTGAGGAGATGCGAAGGGATTTAGAGAGAGTGGATTGAGTCAAGTTGTTTTATGGGAAGGATGTAATAGAGAAATGGAGGTCATTTAAGGGTGAAATTATGAGGGTACAGAATCTTTATGTTCCTGTTAGGTTGAAAGGAAAGGTTAAAGGTTTGAAAGCACCATGGTTTTCAAGGGATATTAGAAACTTGGTTCGGAAAAAGAGGGATGTCTACAATAGAAATAGACAGCATGGAGTAAAGGAATTGCTCGAGGAATATAAAGAATGTAAAAGGAATCTTAAGAAAGAGTTTAGAAAAGCTAAAAAAAGATACGAGGTTGGTTTGGCAAATAAGGTGAAAGTAAATCCGAAAGGTTTCTACAGTTATATTAAAAGCAAGAGGATAGTGAGGGATAAAATTGGTCCCTTAGAGAATCAGGGTGGTCAGCTATGTGTGGAGCCGAGGGATATGGGAGAGATTTTGAACGATTTCTTCTCTTTGGTATTCACTAAGGAGAAGGATATTGAATTGTGTAAGGTGTGGGAAACAAGTAAGGAAGTTATGGAACCTATGACAATTAAAGAGGTGGAAGTACTGGCGCTTTTAAGAAATTTAAAAGTGGATAACTCTCTGGGTCCTGACAGGATATTCCCCAGGACCTTGAGGGAAGTTTGTGTAGAGGTAACAGGAGCTCTGACGGAGATCTTTCAGATGTCATTAGAAACGGGGATTGTGCCAGAGGATTGGCATATTGCTCATGTGGTTCCATTGTTTAAAAAGGGTTCTAGAAGTAAGCCTAGCAATTATAGACTTGTCAGTTTGACATCAGTGGTGGGTAAATTAATGGGAAGTATTCTTAGAGATAGTATTTATAATTATCTGGATAGACAGGATCTGATTAGGAGTAGCCAGCATGGATTTGTGCGTGGAGGGTCATATTTGACAAACCTTATTGAATTTTTTGAAGAAGTTACAAGGAATGTTGACGAGGGTAAGGCAGTGGATGTAGTCTATATGGACTTCAGCAAGGCCTTTGACAAAGTTCCACATGGAAGGTTAGGTATTAATGCTGGAATAATAAAATGGATTCAACAGTGGCTAGATGGGAGATGCCAGAGAGTAGTGGTGGATAATTGTTTATCGGGATGGAGGCCGGTGACTAGCGGGGTGCCTCAGGGATCTGTTTTGGGCCCAATGTTGTTTGTAATATACATAAATGATCTGGATGATGGGGTGGTAAATTGGATTAGTAAGTATGCCGATGATACTAAGGTAGGAGGTGTTGTGGATAATGAGGTGGGTTTTCAAAGCTTGCAGGGAGATTTATGCCGGTTAGAAGAATGGGCTGAACGTTGGCAGATGGAGTTTAATGCTGAGAAGTGTGAGGTTCTACATTTTGGCAGGAATAATCCAAATAGAACATACAGGGTAAATGGTAGGGCATTGAGGAATGCAGTGGAACAGAGAGATCTAGGAATAACAGTGCATAGTTCCCTGAAGGTGGAGTCTCATGTAGATAGGGTGGTGAAGAAGGCTTTAGGAATGCTGGCCTTTATAAATCAGAGCATTGAGTACAGAAGTTGGGATGTAATGTTAAAATTGTACAAGGCATTGGTAAGGCCAAACTTGGAATATTGTGTACCGTTCTGGTCACCGAATTATAGGAAAGTTATCAATAAATTAGAGAAAGTGCAGAGACGATTTACTAGGATGTTACCTGGGTTTCAGCAATTAAGTTACAGAGAAAGGTTGAACAAGTTAGGTCTCTATTCATTGGAGCGTAGAAGGTTGAGGGGGGATTTGATCGAGGTATTTAAAATTTCGAGAGGGATAGATAGAGTTGACGTGAATAGGCTGTTTCCATTGAGAGTAGGGGAGATTCAAACGAGAGGACATGATTTGAGAGTTAGGGGGCAAAAGTTTAAGGGTAACACGAGGGGGTATTTCTTTTCTCAGAGAGTGATAGCTGTGTGGAATGAGCTTCCAGTAGAAGTAGCAGAGGCCAGTTCAGTTGTGTCATTTAAGGTAAAATTGGATAGGTATATGGACAGGAAAGGAGTGGAGGGTTATGGGCTGAGTGCGGGTAGGTGGGACTAGGTGAGATTAGGAGTTCGGCATGGACTAGGAGGGCCGAGATGGCCTGTTTCCATGCTGTGATTGTTATGTGGTTATAGTCTGCAGACTCTGCTCAGTACGAGCTGACGGGCAAAGTTTTGGCTGATAGTTTTCTCTGAACCCCTGAGTGCACGTTGCTGACTTGGAGCAAGGGTGGGGGGGGGAGATTAGCTGTATTTGTCAGAATATGCAGTGAAATAAGTGTGTCAGTTTGTGTGAAAGACCACACAGTGTGACAGTGCTGCCTGCAGCCACAGGTGTCACCAACTCACTGGTGTGCATGCTCACAACTCTCTGTACTGTACCTCTTTAGACAGTGGGAGGAAGCCAGAGCACCCGGAGGAAACCCACACGGTCATGGAGAGAACGCACAAACTTTGTACAGACAGTGCTGAGAGTTGTAACCAGATGCCTGGCACTGTAAAGCTGCTGCCCCGCGTTGCCTTGGGCTTGTACCCACAGATCCCTCTGTCAAACAACGCTCCCTTGTACCCACAGATCCCTCTGTTCAACAACGCTCCCTTGTACCCACAGATCCCTCTGTTCAACAACGCTCCCTTGTACCCACAGATCCCTCTGTCAAACAACGCTCCCTTGTACCCACAGATCCCTCTGTTCAACAACGCTCCCTTGTACCCACAGATCCCTCTGTCAAACAACGCTCCCTTGTACCCACAGATCCCTCTGTTCAACAACGCTCCCTTGTACCCACAGATCCCTCTGTTCAACAACGCTCCCTTGTACCCACAGATCCCTCTGTTCAACAACGCTCCCTTGTACCCACAGATCCCTCTGTTCAACAACGCTCCCTTGTACCCACAGATCCCTCTGTCAAACAACGCTCCCTTGTACCCACAGATCCCTCTGTTCAACAACGCTCCCTTGTACCCACAGATCCCTCTGTTCAACAACGCTCCCTTGTACCCACAGATCCCTCTGTCAAACAACGCTCCCTTGTACCCACAGATCCCTCTGTCAAACAACGCTCCCTTGTACCCACAGATCCCTCTGTTCAACAACGCTCCCTTGTACCCACAGATCCCTCTGTTCAACAACGCTCCCTTGTACCCACAGATCCCTCTGTCAAACAACGCTCCCTTGTACCCACAGATCCCTCTGTTCAACAACGCTCCCTTGTACCCACAGATCCCTCTGTCAAACAACGCTCCCTTGTACCCACAGATCCCTCTGTCAAACAACGCTCCCTTGTACCCACAGATCCCTCTGTTCAACAACGCTCCCTTGTACCCACAGATCCCTCTGTCAAACAACGCTCCCTTGTACCCACAGATCCCTCTGTCAAACAACGCTCCCTTGTACCCACAGATCCCTCTGTCAAACAACGCTCCCTTGTACCCACAGATCCCTCTGTTCAACAACGCTCCCTTGTACCCACAGATCCCTCTGTCAAACAACGCTCCCTTGTACCCACAGATCCCTCTGTCAAACAACGCTCCCTTGTACCCACAGATCCCTCTATTCAACAACGCTCCCTTGTACCCACAGATCCCTCTATTCAACAACGCTCCCTTGTACCCACAGATCCCTCTGTCAAACAACGCTCCCTTGTACCCACAGATCCCGCTGTCAAACAACGCTCCCTTGAACCCATAGATCCCTCTGTCAAACAACGCTCCCTTGTACCCACAGATCCCTCTGTTCAACAACGCTCCCTTGTACCCACAGATCCCTCTGTCAAACAACGCTCCCTTGTACCCACAGATCCCTCTGTCAAACAACGCTCCCTTGTACCACAGATCCCTCTGTCAAACAACGCTCCCTTGTACCCACAGATCCCTCTGTCAAACAACGCTCCCTTGTACCCACAGATCCCTCTGTCAAACAACGCTCCCTTGTACCCACAGATCCCTCTGTTCAACAACGCTCCCTTGTACCCACAGATCCCTCTGTTCAACAACGCTCCCTTGTACCCACAGATCCCTCTGTTCAACAACGCTCCCTTGTACCCACAGATCCCTCTGTCAAACAACGCTCCCTTGTACCCACAGATCCCTCTGTCAAACAACGCTCCCTTGTACCCACAGATCCCTCTGTTCAACAATGCTCCCTTGTACCCACAGATCCCTCTGTTCAACAACGCTCCCCACAGCCCTGTGTACACTCTGCACCAAAACGCATCACTTTGCACGTCTGGATGAAATTCCGCTTGCCATTCCTTAGCCATTTTCACAAGTGATGCTCATCCTGTTGTAGCGTCAATGAAGTACCCAGGATCCCCCACCACCCAGGCCAGGCTCTCTTCTGGCTGCTGCTACCTGGAAGGGGCCCCAGGACCCACACCACCAGGTTCAGGAGCCCCAGGACCCACACCACCAAGTTCAGGAGCCCCAGGACCCACACCACCAAGTTCAGGAGCCCAGGACCCACACCACCAAGTTCAGGAGCCCCAGGACCCACACCACCAAGTTCAGGAGCCTCAGGACCCACACCACCAGGTTCAGGAGCCCCAGGACCCACACCACCAGGTTCAGGAGCCCCAGGGCCCACTCTGCCAAGTACAGGAGCCCCAGGACCCACACCACCAGGTGCAGGAGCCCCAGGACCCACACCACCAGGTGCAGGAGCCCCAGGACCCACACCACCAGGTGCAGGAGCCCCAGGACCCACACCACCAGGTGCAGGAGCCCCAGGACCCACACCACCAGGTGCAGGAGCCCCAGGACCCACACCACCAGGTGCAGGAGCCCCAGGACCCACACCACCAGGTGCAGGAGCCCCAGGACCCACACCACCAGGTTCAGGAGCCCCAGGGCCCAACACCGCCAAGTACAGGAGCCCCAGGGCACACACCGCCAAGTACAGGAGCCCCAGGACCCACACCACCAGGTTCAGGAGCCCCAGGACCCACACCACCAGGTGCAGGAGCCCCAGGAGCCCCAGGACCCACACCACCAGGTTCAGGAGCCCCAGGACCCACATCACCAAGTTCAGGAGCCCCAGGACCCACACCACCAGGTTCAGGAGCCCCAGGACCCACATCACCAACTACAGGAGCCCCAGGACCCACACCACCAGGTTCAGGAGCCCCAGGACCCACATCACCAACTACAGGAGCCCCAGGACCCACACCACCAGGTTCAGGAGCCCCAGGACCCACATCACCAACTACAGGAGCCCCAGGACCCACACCACCAAGTACAGGAGCCCCAGGACCCACACCACCAGGTGCAGGAGCCCCAGGACCCATATCACCAAGTACAGGAGCCCCAGGACCCACACCACCAAGTACAGGAGTCCCAAGACCCACACCACCAGGTTCAGGAGCCCCAGGACCCACACCACCAGGTGCAGGAGCCCCAGGAGCCCCAGGACCCACACCACCAGGTTCAGGAGCCCCAGGACCCACACCACCAAGTTCAGGAGCCCCAGGACCCACACCACCAGGTTCAGGAGCCCCAGGACCCACATCACCAACTACAAGAGCCCCAGGACCCCACACCACCAGGTTCAGGAGCCCCAGGACCCACACCACCAGGTTCAGGAGCCCCAGGACCCACACCACCAGCTTCAGGAGCCCCAGAACCCGCACCACCAGGTTCAGGAGACCCAGGACCCACATCACCAACTACAGGAGTCCCAGGACCCACACCACCAAGTACGGGAGCCCCAGGACCCACACCACCAGGTTCAGGAGCCCCAGGACCCACATCACCAACTACAGGAGTCCCAGGACCCACACCACCAAGTTCAGGAGCCCCAGGACCCACACCACCAAGTACAGGAGCCCCAGGACCCACACCACCAGGTGCAGGAGCCCCAGGACCCACATCACCAAGTTCAGGAGCCCCAGGACCCACACCACCAAGTACAGGAGCCCCAGGACCCACACCACCAAGTTCAGGAGCCCCAGGACCCACACCACCAGGTTCAGGAGCCCCAGGACCCACACCACCAGGTTCAGGAGCCCCAGGACCCACACCACCAAGTACAGGAGCCCCAGGACCCACATCACCAGGTTCAGGAGCCCCAGGACCCACACCACCAAGTACAGGAGCCCCAGGACGCACATCACCAGGTTCAGGAGCCCCAGGACCCACACCACCAGGTTCAGGAGCCACAGGACCGACACCGTCAAGTTCAGGAGCCCCAGGACCCACACCACCAGGTGCAGGAGCCCCAGGACCCACACCACCAGGTGCAGGAGCCCCAGGACCCACACCACCAGGTTCAGGAGCCCCAGGACCCACACCACCAAGTTCAGGAGCCCCAGGACCCACACCACCAGGTTCAGGAGCCCCAGGACCCACACCACCAGGTTCAGGAGCCCCAGGACCCACACCACCAGGTTCAGGAGCCCCAGGACCCACACCACCAGGTTCAGGAGCCCCAGGACCCACACCACCAGGTTCAGGAGCCCCAGGACCCACATCACCAACTACAGGAGCCCCAGGGCCCACACCACCAGGTTCAGGAGACCCAGGACCCACATCACCAACTACAGGAGCCCCAGGGCCCACACCACCAGGTGCAGGAGCCCCAGGAGCCCCAGGACCCACACCACCAGGTGCAGGAGCCCCAGGACCCACACCACCAGGTTCAGGAGCCCCAGGACCCACACCACCAAGTACAGGAGTCCCAGGACCCACACCACCAGGTTCAGGAGCCCCAGGACCCACATCACCAACTACAGGAGCCCCAGGGCCCACGCCACCTAGTACAGGAGCCCCAGGACCCACAGCACCAGGTGCAGGAGCCCCAGGACCCACACCACCAGTTTCAGGAGCACCAGGACCCACATCACCAGGTTCAGGAGCCCCAGGGCCCACACCACCAAGTACAGGAGCCCCAGGACCCACACCACCAGGTGCAGGAGCCCCAGGACCCACACCACCAGGTTCAGGAGCCCCAGGGCCCACACCACCAAGTACAGGAGCCCCAGGACCCACATCACCAGGTTCAGGAGCCCCAGGGCCCACACCACCAGGTTCAGGAGCCCCAGGACCCACACCACCAGGTTCAGGAGCCCCAGGACCCACATCACCAGGTTCAGGAGCCCCAGGACCCACACCACCAGGTTCAGGAGCCCCAGGGCCCACACCGCCAAGTACAGGAGTCCCAGGACCCACACCACCAGGTTCAGGAGCCCCAGGACCCACATCACCAGGTTCAGGAGCCCCAGGACCCACACCACCAGGTTCAGGAGCCCCAGGACCCACATCACCAGGTTCAGGAGCCCCAGGACCCACATCACCAGGTTCAGGAGCCCCAGGACCCACACCACCAGGTTCAGGAGCCCCAGGACCCACATCACCAGGTTCAGGAGCCCCAGGGCCCACACCACCAGGTTCAGGAGCCCCAGGACCCACACCGCCAGGTTCAGGAGCCCCAGGACCCACACCACCAGGTTCAGGAGCCCCAGGACCCACATCACCAGGTTCAGGAGCCCCAGGACCCACACCACCAGGTTCAGGAGCCCCAGGGCCCACACCGCCAAGTACAGGAGTCCCAGGACCCACACCACCAGGTTCAGGAGCCCCAGGACCCACATCACCAGGTTCAGGAGCCCCAGGACCCACACCACCAGGTTCAGGAGCCCCAGGACCCACATCACCAGGTTCAGGAGCCCCAGGGCCCACACCACCAGGTGCAGGAGCCCCAGGAGCCCCAGGACCCACACCACCAGGTGCAGGAGCCCCAGGACCCACACCACCAGGTTCAGGAGCCCCAGGACCCACACCACCAAGTACAGGAGTCCCAGGACCCACACCACCAGGTTCAGGAGCCCCAGGACCCACATCACCAACTACAGGAGCCCCAGGGCCCACGCCACCTAGTACAGGAGCCCCAGGACCCACAGCACCAGGTGCAGGAGCCCCAGGACCCACACCACCAGGTTCAGGAGCACCAGGACCCACATCACCAGGTTCAGGAGCCCCAGGGCCCACACCACCAAGTACAGGAGCCCCAGGACCCACACCACCAGGTGCAGGAGCCCCAGGACCCACACCACCAGGTTCAGGAGCCCCAGGGCCCACACCACCAAGTACAGGAGCCCCAGGACCCACATCACCAGGTTCAGGAGCCCCAGGGCCCACACCACCAAGTACAGGAGCCCCAGGACCCACACCACCAGGTTCAGGAGCCCCAGGACCCACATCACCAGGTTCAGGAGCCCCAGGACCCACATCACCAGGTTCAGGAGCCCCAGGACCCACACCACCAGGTTCAGGAGCCCCAGGGCCCACACCGCCAAGTACAGGAGTCCCAGGACCCACACCACCAGGTTCAGGAGCCCCAGGACCCACATCACCAGGTTCAGGAGCCCCAGGACCCACACCACCAGGTTCAGGAGCCCCAGGACCCACATCACCAGGTTCAGGAGCCCCAGGACCCACATCACCAGGTTCAGGAGCCCCAGGACCCACACCACCAGGTTCAGGAGCCCCAGGACCCACATCACCAGGTTCAGGAGCCCCAGGGCCCACACCACCAGGTTCAGGAGCCCCAGGACCCACACCACCAGGTTCAGGAGCCCCAGGACCCACACCACCAGGTTCAGGAGCCCCAGGACCCACATCACCAAGTACAGGAGCCCCAGGACCCACATCACCAGGTTCAGGAGCCCCAGGGCCCACACCACCAAGTACAGGAGCCCCAGGAGCCACACCACCAGGTTCAGGAGCCCCAGGACCCACACCGTCAAGTTCAGGAGCCCCAGGACCCACACCACCAGGTTCAGGAGCCCCAGGACCCACACCACCAGGTTCAGGAGCCCCAGGACCCACACCACCAGGTTCAGGTGCCCCAGGACCCACATCATCAACTACAGGAGCCCCAGGGCCCACACCAGCAGGTTCAGGAGCCCCAGGACCCACACCACCAGGTGCAGGAGCCCCAGGACCCACACCACCAGGTTCAGGAGCCCCAGGACCCACATCACCAACTACAGGAGCCCCAGGGCCCACACCACCAAGTACAGGAGCCCCAGGACCCACACCACCAGGTTCAGGAGCCCCAGGGCCCACACCACCAAGTACAGGAGCCCCAGGACCCACGCCACCAGGTGCAGGAGCCCCAGGACCCACACCACCAGGTTCAGGAGCCCCAGGGCCCACACCACCAGGTTCAGGAGCCCCAGGGCCCACACCACCAAGTACAGGAGCCCCAGGACCCACACCACCAGGTTCAGGAGCCCCAGGACCCACATCACCAGGTTCAGGAGCCCCAGGACCCACATCACCAGGTTCAGGAGCCCCAGGGCCCACACCGCCAAGTACAGGAGTCCCAGGACCCACACCACCAGGTTCAGGAGCCCCAGGACCCACACCACCAGGTTCAGGAGCCCCAGGACCCACACCGCCAGGTTCAGGAGCCCCAGGACCCACACCGCCAGGTTCAGGAGCCCCAGGACCCACACCGCCATGTTCAGGAGCCCCAGGACCCACACCGCCATGTTCAGGAGCCCCAGGACCCACACCGCCAGGTTCAGGAGCCCCAGGACCCACACCGCCAGGTTCAGGAGCCCCAGGACCCACACCGCCAGGTTCAGGAGCCCCAGGACCCACATCACCAGGTTCAGGAGCCCCGGGACCCACACCGCCAAGTTCTTCAGGGTAACATATATGTACTCTGATAATAACTTTGAGTTTTTACTCTGATGTATCTGCAACTTACTATGGTAAACCACGGGGTAATTGTATGAGCCTCAACCACTTCCTCTAGCACCAACACGAGATTCTGCTTGAACAACCCACACTAACTGTTTGGCAAGGTCGCACACAGGAAATAGGGGAAGAATGTTCGGTTGCTTGACATTCAAAATGAAGTAGTAAACTTGATTAGGTTTTTGTTCTGTGGGAGGAGTGAGATGGTGGTAAGAGACACAGCCACTTCTCTGACCGGAGGCATGTGACCAGTGGTGTGTCTCGGGGATTGGTACCAGGTCCGTTGGATGAGAATGACTCGAGGCCAGGGGAATAAGCAGTAGTATTTTAGGGTGAGATCTTTCAGGCCTTTCATGCAGTCCTGATGAAAGGCCTGGGCTAGAAACATCGACTCTTTATTCATCTCCATAGATGCTGCCTGACCTGCTGGGTTCCTCCCGCATTTTGTGCTGGTGTTACTCCGACAGCTTGTTCTGAATATACACCAGCTTCTGCGTGATCACGAGGCTACTACGATAGCGTGATGCCATCACTGTTCAGAGTTCAGAGCTCAATCCCGGCAACCTCTGGAAGAAGTCGGGGTCAGCAGTGCATTTCTAAATAAAAACTTTGTCCCTCAGGACCCTTTTAAATCTCATCCCTCTTGCTTTTAAACTGTGTCCTCAAGTTCTGGATTCCCACAGATAGACAGTATAGTGTAGTCTAGTGTAGCTTTCTCTGTGTTTTTTTTATTACGTGGTTCAGTCTAGTTTTTGTACTGTGTCATGTAACACCATGGTCCTGAAAAACGTCTCGTTTTTACCGTGTACTGAACCAGCAGTTATGGTTGAAATGACAATAAGTGACTTGGCTTGTCTGTTTTAAGAAAGTGTTCCTGGACACAGCTAACAAATGTTTCTCTGTTTTAATTCTGTGGCATGGGTTCGTGATTGGATAATGAGCCCATCACCTTGACGGAGGCACAGATTCCTCTGTCCTGGGCAAGTCGTTCAGGTGTAGCCCATCTTCTTGGTGTATCCTTCCTCTCCCAGGGATGAGGTCTTTGGAGTTTCCGTAGCTCTGGATTTTTCCGGGACACCGTCGCTAGCCCTGTGCGCAACCTTCCTCCTTTTGCAGCCGGGTTTGGAACTGTCCGTGCTGGAGTTCATGTACACTACCTCAATTCTCTTTTTGCGTGACTTATTTAATTTATTAATATACTGTATATTTGTTATTAGTTTTTTATAATGTACTGCTGCCTCCCCAAAAAACAAATTTCACAAAATATGCCACTGATATGAAGCCTGATTCTGACCTGTTGTGCCAGTCACTGTCAATACTAGGAAGGTTAAAATCGCCGACCGTCGCAACTTTGTCATGGTCGTAACAATCTGACGCTTCGACAGACATAGCGCAGAAACAGGCCCTTCGGCCCCTCTGGGCCACGCCCTACTCATATCCCGCACAGTACTATTAACTCACACCAGGCCCACTCACGTCCAAATACTCATCCAAACTTCTCTTAGGTTTTGCAATTGAGCTTGTGTCCACTGGCAACTCTTTCCACATTTGCACCAGCCTCTGGGTGGGAAAAGCTCCCCCCTCCACCAGGTTCCCAACCCTGCTACAACTCGGGTACGCAAGTACTGGCAGGAACGTCCCGATGGAATATGGACCAAGTGTGGAATGCTGGTTAACACAGGATTGTGCAGATTCTGGAAACACACACAAGGTGCTGGAGGAACTCGGCAGTTCAGGCAGCATCTACAGAAATGAATCAACAGTTCATATTTTGGACTGAGACCATTTATTAGGTCTTTAAAGGAAGGGGAAGATGCCAGAGTAAGAAAGTGAGGAGGGGGAGGGGGAGAATGAGCTAGAAGATGATAGGCACCATGGTCAGCGTGGACCAGCGGTTGAAGGCCCTGTTTCCATGGTGATTTAAGTATGATTATCTTCTTTAATATTTGTTACCCTAATTCCTGTGGATAATTGAGTCTCTATACCAGAGGTCCCCAATGGCACGTGCTACCGGGCCACGAGAAAATTATATGATTTGGCAAAATGAAACGATATGAGTCAGCTACACCTTTCCTCATTCCCTGTCATGCCCACTGTTGAGCTTGAACCCACGTGAGGTCATCAGTCGCCTAAACGCAGTGACACCCTGGTGCCAGGGATCACTGGTTGGCCTCGTGTGGCCGGCGGGAAGTGCCGTTGCTACTGGCCTGGAGCGCAGACAGATGGGTGCGGCCTCTAAGCCTGTTTACCACACCGAATGTTTGTGGGGAACCCGGTGCTAAAATATTGTCAGACGCCTAATTCAGGCTCGGAGTTTCATAAGTAGCAGAGCAGCCACCTCGCTGCGATCTACTGAAAGTCATCCCTCGAGCCAAACTTTTGTCAGTCGATAGATCCTACCTACCTACAAGGGGCGCGGGCACGCGCCCTGTCGCACTCCTCGCTCGGTCAATCCACTCACTCCAGACTGCGACCACCGCGGCCCCAGCATGGGGACCTCCGGCCCTCACCTTCTCCTCTCACTGGTGTGTTGCAATGATTTTATATGTTCATAAGAGGAAAATATGCGCTGTGTTTAATATCCAAACGTTACTTAAAATATTATGATGCTATTGACTTATAAGTGAGTTATAATTGACATATCATTATATTCATGTGAGGAAAATATGTGCTGTGTTTTTAATATTAACTTCGTTAGATAAACCCCTTTAGAATCGAAATTGAATGCATTAGCCACTTATAAGTGACTTAGCTGACTTACACCTATATTCCAGCTGTTATTAACACCCGCCCCACCCCACCCCCAGTGGTGGCAAGAATATTGGCAATATTAAACTGGTCCAGGGTGCAAAAAGGGTTGGTGACCCCTGGCCTATACAGCAATCCGTTTCAATATAACGACCAAACAAACACCCTCCCATTCCTAATTTCCACCATTACAGCTTCACTGGACATTACAAATGGGATATCTTCTCTAAGCATCACTATAATGTTCTCCTGAATCAATATACATAACTATTCCCCCACCACACCTTTCGCTTCTGCTGAATGTTTTCAGATCTCTGGTGTGGAACAGGACTGGGCAATGCTCTGTGGGGAAGGGCGGTTCTGTGGGCTGAGATTCAGGGACGGGTGGGGCATGGTCCCACAAAACCAGAGGAGATAGTGAGGTTTCAAATTGAGAAGAATTGGGAGCGGGAGAATCTGTTCACAATGGGAGGCCACAGTTCCATGTATGAGGGATGGTACTGAGGGAGAGTCACACTGTGGGAGGGGCGGTACTGAAGGGGGTCACACTGTGGGGGGGGGGGTGGTACTGAGGGAGGGTCACACTGTGGGAGGGGCGGTACTGAAGGGGGTCACACTGTGGGGGGGTGGTACTGAGGGAGGGTCACACTGTGGGAGGGGCAGTACTGAGGGGGGGGGTCACACTGTGGGGGGGTGGTACCGAGGGAGGGTCACACTGTGGGAGGGGCGGTACTGAAGGGGGTCACACTGTGGGGGGGTGGTACTGAGGGAGGGTCACACTGTGGGAGGGGCGGTACTGAAGGGGGTCACACTGTTGGGGGGGTGGTACTGAGGGAGGGTCACACTGTGGGAGGGGCAGTACTGAGGGGGGGGGTCACACTGTGGGGGGGTGGTACCGAGGGAGGGTCACACTGTGGGAGGGGGCGGTACCGAGGGATGGTCACACTGTGGGAGGGGCGGTACTGAAGGGGGTCACACTGTTGGGGGGGTGGTACTGAGGGAGGGTCACACTGTGGGAGGGGCAGTACTGAGGGGGGGGGGTCACACTGTGGGGGGGTGGTACCGAGGGAGAGTCACACTGTGGGAGGGGCAGTACTGAGGGAGAGTCACACTGTGGGAGGGGCGGTACTGAAGGGGGTCACACTGTGGGGGGGGGGTGGTACTGAGGGAGGGTCACACTGTGGGAGGGGCAGTACTGAGGGGGGGGGGTCACACTGTGGGGGGGTGGTACCGAGGGAGGGTCACACTGTGGGAGGGGCGGGTACCGAGGGATGGTCACACTGTGGGAGGGGCGGTACTGAAGGGGGTCACACTGTGGGGGGGGGGTGGTACTGAGGGAGGGTCACACTGTGGGAGGGGCGGTACTGAAGGGGGTCACACTGTGGGGGGGTGGTACTGAGGGAGGGTCACACTGTGGGAGGGGCGGTACTGAAGGGGGTCACACTGTTGGGGGGGTGGTACTGAGGGAGGGTCACACTGTGGGAGGGGCAGTACTGAGGGGGGGGGTCACACTGTGGGGGGGTGGTACCGAGGGAGGGTCACACTGTGGGAGGGGCGGTACCGAGGGATGGTCACACTGTGGGAGGAGTGGTACCGAGGGAGGGTCACACTGTGGGGGGTGGTACTGAGGGGGGGTCACACTGTGGGAGGGGTGGTACTGAGGGGGGTCACACTGTGGGAGGAGCGGTACTGAGGGAGGGTCACACTGTGGGAGGGGCGGGTACCGAGGGAGGGTCACACTGTGGGAGGGGTGGTACTGAGGGAGGGTCACACTGTGGGAGGGGTGGTATTGAGGGAGGGTCACTGTGGGAGGGGTGGTACCAAGGGAGGGTCACACTGTGGGAGGGGTGGTACTGAGGGGGGGGTCACACTGTGGGAGGGGTAGTACTGAGGGAGGGTCACACTGTGGGAGGGGTGGTACTGAGGGGGGTCACACTGTGGGAGGAGCGGTACTGAGGGAGGGTCACACTGTGGGAGGGGCGGTACCGAGGGAGGGTCACACTGTGGGAGGAGTGGTACCGAGGGAGGGTCACACTGTGGGGGGTGGTACTGAGGGGGGGTCACACTGTGGGAGGGGTGGTACTGAGGGGGGTCACACTGTGGGAGGAGCGGTACTGAGGGAGGGTCACACTGTGGGAGGGGCGGTACTGAGGGAGGGTCACACTGTGGGAGGGGTGGTACTGAGGGAGGGTCACACTGTGGGAGGGGTGGTATTGAGGGAGGGTCACTGTGGGAGGGGTGGTACTGTGGGAGGGTCACACTGAGGGAGGGGTGGTACCGAGGGAGGGTCACACTGTGGGAGGGGTGGTACTGAGGGGGGGGTCACACTGTGGGAGGGGTAGTACTGAGGGAGGGTCACACTGTGGGAGTGGTGGTACTGAGGGGGGTCACACTGTGGGAGGAGCGGTACTGAGGGAGGGTCACACTGTGGGAGGAGTGGTACCGAGGGAGGGTCACACTGTGGGAGGGGTGGTACCGAGGGAGGGTCACACTGTGGGAGGGGTGGTACTGAGGGAGGGTCACACTGTGGGATGGAAGGTACCGAGGGAGGGTCACACTGTGGGAGGGGTGGTACCGAGGGTGGGTCACACTGTGGGAGGGGTGGTACTGAGGGAGGGTCACACTGTGGGAGGGGTGGTACCGAGGGAGGGTCACACTGTGGGATGGAAGGTACCGAGGGAGGGTCACACTGTGGGATGGAAGGTACCGAGGGAGGGTCACACTGTGGGAGGGGTGGTACTGAGGGAGGGTCACACTGTGGGAGGGGCGGGTACCGAGGGAGGGTCACACTGTGGGAGGGGTGGTACTGAGGGGGGGGTCACACTGTGGGAGGGGTAGTACTGAGGGGGGGGTCACACTGTGGGAGGGGTGGTACTGAGGGAGGGTCACACTGTGGGAGGGGTGGTACTGAGGGGGGGGTCACACTGTGGGAGGGTGGTACTGAGGGAAGGTCACACTGTGGGGGGGCGGTACTGAGGGAGGGTCACACTGTGGGAGGGGAGGTACTGAGGGGGGTCACACTGTGGGAGGGGTAGTACTGAGGGGGGGGTCACACTGTGGGAGGGGTGGTACTTGGGGAGGGGCAGTATTGAACAACTTGGGTCAGGCATGATGTCAGGGGTTAAGGTGTGTTTCCCAGCCACGCTCCATCTGACACCGGCTTTGTATCCATGGTTACCAGAAATGGAAGCGGAATAGAAAGGGGGAGATGCCACTGCATCTCGCCTGTATCCAGGGTAAAACCCAGAAGGCCAAGACCCTCATCCAGCAGGTATGTTCCACTATGGGTTGGGCGGTACCGAGGGTGGGTCACTGTGGGAGGGGCGGGTACCGAGGGAGGGTCACACTGTGGGAGGGGTGGTACTGAGGGAGGGTCACACTGTGGGAGGGGAGGTACTGAGGGAGGGTCACACTGTGGGAGGGGTGGTACCGAGGGAGGGTCACACTGTGGGAGGGGCGGTACCGAGGGAGGGTCATACTGTGGGAAGGGAGGTACAGAGGGAGGGTCACACTGTGGGAGGGGAGGTACTGAGGGAGGGACACACTGTGGGATGGGAGGTACCGAGGGAGGGTCACACTGTGGGACGGGAGGTACTGAGGGAGGGTCACACTGTGGGAGGGGAGGTACTGAGGGAGGGTCACACTGTGGGATGGGAGGTACCGAGGGAGGGTCATACTGTGGGAAGGGAGGTACTGAGGGAGGGTCACACTGTGGGAGGGGAGGTACTGAGGGAGGGACACACTGTGGGATGGGAGATACCGAGGGAGGGTCACACTGAGGGAGGGGAGGTACTGAGGGAGGGTCACACTGTGGGATGGGAGGTACCGAGGGAGGGTCAAACTGTGGGAGGGGAGGTACCGAGGGAGGGTCACACTGTGGGAGGGGTGGTACCGAGGGAGGGTCACACTGTGGGTGGGGTGGTACCGAGGAAGGGTCACACTGTGGGTTGGGCGGTACCGAGGGAGGGTCACAATGCGGGAGGGGAGGTACCGAGGAAGGGTCACACTGTGGGTTGGGCGGTACCGAGGGAGGGTCACACTGTGGGAGGGGTGGTACTGTGGGAGGGTTAGTACCGGGGGAGGGTCACACTGAGGGAGGGGCGGTACCAAGGGAGGGTCACACTGTGGGAGGGGTGGTACCGAGGGAGGGTCACACTGTGGGAGGGGTGGTACTGAGGGAGGGTCACACTGTGGGAGGGGTGGTACTGAGGGAGGGTCACACTGTGGGATGGAAGGTACCGAGGGAGGGTCACACTGCGGGAGGGGAGGTACCGAGGGAGGGTCACACTGTGGGGGGGGCGGTACCGAGGGAGGGTCACACTGTGGGAGGGGTGGTACTGTGGGAGGGTCACACTGTGATGGTGACATGCTGATAGTGCTACTGTTGGTGAAGGGTGGGGTGCCTGATGGGTGTGTGTGTGGGTGGGGTACAGTGGTGTGCGTGTGGGTGGGGTACGGTGGTGTGAGTGGATGGGGTACGGTGGTGCGTGGGGATGGGGTACAGTGGTGTGTGTGGGTGGGGTACGGTGGTGTGTGGGTGGGGTACGGTGGTGTGTGTGTGTGGGTGGGGTACGGTGGTGTGTGTGGATGGGGTACGGTGGTGTGTGTGTGGGTGGGATACGGTGGTGTGTTGGGATGGTTTACGGTGGTGCGTGGGGATGGGGTACGGTGGTGTGTGTGGGTGGGGTACGGTGGTGTGTGTGGGTGGGGTACGGTGGTGTGTGTGTGGATGGAGTAAGGTGGTGTGTGAGTGGATGGGGTATGGTGGTGCGTGGGGATGGGCTATGGTGGTGTGTGAGTGGATGGGGTACGGTGGTGTGTGGGGATGGGGTACGGTGGTGTGTGTGGGTGGGGTACGGTGGTGTGTGTGTGGATGGAGTAAGGTGGTGTGTGAGTGGATGGAGTACGGTGGTGTGTGTGGATGGGATACGGTGGTGTGTGTGTGGGTGGTGTACGGTGGTGCATGGGGATGGTTTACGGTGGTGCGTGGGGATGGGGTACGGTGGTGCGTGGGGATGGGGTACGGTGGTGTGTGTGGGTGGGGTACGGTGGTGTGTGGGGATGGGGTACGGTGGTGTGTGTGTGGATGGGGTACAGTGGTGTGTGTGTGGATGGGGTACGGTGGTGTGTGTGTGGATGGGGTACGGTGGTGTGTGAGTGGATGGAGTACGGTGGTGTGTGTGGATGGGGTACGGTGGTGTGTGTGTGTTGGGTACGGTGGTGTGTGTGTGGGTGGGGTACGGTGGTGTGTGTGGATGGGGTACGGTGGTGTGTGTGGGGTATTGTGTGTGTGTGTGTGGGTGGGTACGGTGGTGTGTGTGGGGTATTGTGTGTGCGTGGGGATGGGGTACGGTGGTGTGTGGGGATGGGGTACGGTGGTGTGTGTGGATGTGGTACGGTGGTGTGTGTGTGTGGAGTACGGTGGTGTGTGGGGATGGGGTACGGTGGTGTGTGTGTGTTGGGTACGGTGGTGTGTGTGGGGTACGGTGGTGTGTGTGGATGGGATAGGGTGGTGTGTGTGGATGGTGTACGGTGGTGTGTGTGGGGATGGGGTACGGTTGTGTGTGTGGATGGTGTACGGTGGTGTGCGTGTGGGTGGGGTACGGTGGTGTGTGTGGATGGGGTACGGTGGTGTGTGTGGATGGGGTACGGTGGTGTGTGTGGATGGGGTATGGTGGTGTGTGGGGATGGGGTACGGTGGTGTGTGTGGATGGGGTACGGTGGTGTGTGGGGGTGGGGTACGGTGGTGTGTGTGGATGGTGTACGGTGGTGTGCGTGTGGGTGGGGTACAGTGTTGCGAGTGGATGGTGTACGGTGGTGTGTGTGGATGGGGTACGGTGGTGTGTGTGGGGTATTGTGTGTGTGTGGATGGGGTACGGTGGTGTGTGTGAGGTATTGTGTGTGCGTGGGGATGGGGTACGGTGGTGTGTGGGGATGGGGTACGGTGGTGTGTGTGTGGATGGGGTACGGTGGTGTGTAAGTGGATGGGGTACGGTGGTGTGTGGGGATGGGGTATGGTGGTGTGTGTGGATGTGGTACGGTGGTGTGTGTGTGTGGGGTACGGTGGTGTGTGGGGATGGGGTACGGTGGTGTGTGTGGGGTATTGTGTGTGTGTGTGTGTGGGTGGGTACGGTGGTGTGTGTGGGGTATTGTGTGTGTGTGTGGATGGGGTACGGTGGTGTGTGTGGGGTATTGTGTGTGCGTGGGGATGGGGTACGGTGGTGTGTGTGTGGATGGGGTATGGTGGTGTGTGTGTGGATGGGGTACAGTGGTGTGTGTGTGGATGGGGTACGGTGGTGTGTGTGGATGGGGTACGGTGGTGTGTTTGTGTGGGGTACGGTGGTGCGTGGGGATGGGGTACGGTGGTGCATGGGGATGGCGTACGGTGGTGTGTGAGTGGATGGGGTACGGTGGTGTGTGTGTGGATGGGGTACGGTGGTGTGTGGGGATGGTGTACGGTGGTGCGTGGGGATGGCGTACGGTGGTGTGTGTGGATGGGGTACGGTGGTGTGTGTGTGGATGGGGTACGGTGGTGTGTGGGGATGGTGTACGGTGGTGCGTGGGGATGGCGTACAGTGGTGTGTGTGGATGGGGTATGGTGGTATGTGTGGGTGGGGTACGGTGGTGTGTGTGTGGATGGGGTACGGTGGTGTTTGGGGATGGGGTACGGTGGTGTGTGGGGATGAGGTACGGTGGTGTGTGTGGATGGGGTACTGTGGTGTGAGTGTGGATGGGGTACGGTGGTGTGCGAGTGGATGGGGTACGGTGGTGTGTGGGGATGGCGTACGGTGGTGTGTGTGGATGGGGTATGGTGGTGAGTGAGTGTGGGGTACGGTGTTGCGTGGGGATGGGGTACGGTGGTGTGTGTGTGGATGGGGTACGGTGGTGTGTGTGTGGATGGGGTACGGTGGTGTGTGTGGGTGGGGTACGGTGGTGTGTGTGTGGATGGGGTACGGTGGTGTGTGGGGATGGGGTACGGTGGTGTGGATGGGGTACGGTGGTATGTGTGTTGGGTACGGTGGTGTGTGTGTGGATGGGGTACGGTGGTGTGTGTGTTGGGTACGGTGGTGTGTGTGTGGATGGGGTACGGTGGTGTGTGTGTGGATGGGGTACGGTGGTGTGTGGGGATGGGGTACGGTGGTGTGTGTGGGTGGGGTACGGTGGTTTGTGAGTGGATGGGGTACGGTGGTGCATGGGGATGGGGTACGGTGGTGTGTGTGGGGTATTGTGTGTGTGTGTGGGGTACGGTGGTGTGTGTGGGGTATTGTGCGTGTGTGGGGTACGGTGGTGTGTGTGGGGTATTGTGTGTGTGGATGGGGTACGGTGTTGTGTGTCGGGTATTGTGTGTGTGGGGTACGGTGGTGTGTGTGGGGAATTGTGTGTGGGGGGTACGGTGGTGTGTGTGGGGTATTGTGTGAGTGGATGGGGTACGGTGGTATGTGTGGATGGGGTACGGTGGTGTGTGTGTGGATGGGGTACGGTGGTGTGTGAGTGGATGGGGTACGGTGTTGTGTGAGTGGATGGGGTACGGTGGTGTGTGTGGGGTATGGTGGTGTGTGTGGGGTATTGTGTGTGTGTGTAGGGTACGGTGGTGTGTGTGGGGTACGGTGGTGTGTGTGGGGTATTGTGTGTGTGTGTGTGGGGTACGGTGGTGTGTGTGGGGTATTGTGTGTGTGTGTGGGGTACGGTGGTGTGTGTGGGGTATTGTGTGTGTGGGGGGGGGTATTGTGTGTGTGGGTGGGGTACGGTGGTGCGTGTGGATGGGCTATGGTGGTGTGTGAGTGGATGGGGTACGGTGGTGTGTGTGGATGGGGTACGGTGGTGTGTGTGGGTGGGGTACGGTGGTATGTGAGTGGATGGGGTACGGTGGTGTGTGTGTGGGTGGGGTACGGTGGTGTGTGTGTGGATGGGGTACGGTGGTATGTGAGTGGATGGGGTACGGTGGTGTGTGAGTGGGTGGGGTACGGTGGTGTCCGAGTGGATGGGGTACGGTGGTGTGTGTGGGTGGGGTACGGTGGTGTGCGAGTGGATGGGGTACGGTGGTGTGCGAGTTGATGGGGTACGGTGGTGTGTGTGGATGGGGTACGGTGGTGCGTGGGGATGGGGTACGGTGGTGTGTGTGTGGATGGGGTACGGTGGTGTGTGTGGATGGGCTATGGTGGTGTGCGAGTGGATGGGGTACGGTGGTGTGTGTGTGGATGGGGTACGGTGGTGTGTGTGGGGAATTGTGTGTGGGGGGTACGGTGGTGTGTGTGGGGTATTGTGTGAGTGGATGGGGTACGGTGGTATGTGTGGATGGGGTACAGTGGTGTGTGAGTGGATGGGGTACGGTGTTGTGTGAGTGGATGGGGTACGGTGGTGTGTGTGGGGTATGGTGGTGTGTGTGGGGTATTGTGTGTGTGTGTAGGGTACGGTGGTGTGTGTGGGGTACGGTGGTGTGTGTGGGGTATTGTGTGTGTGTGTGGGGTATTGTGTGTGTGTGTGGGGTACGGTGGTGTGTGTGGGGTATTGTGTGTGTGGGGGGGGTATTGTGTGTGTGGGTGGGGTACGGTGGTGCGTGTGGATGGGCTATGGTGGTGTGTGAGTGGATGGGGTACGGTGGTGTGTGTGGATGGGGTACGGTGGTGTGTGTGGGTGGGGTACGGTGGTATGTGAGTGGATGGGGTACGGTGGTGTGTGTGTGGATGGGGTACGGTGGTATGTGAGTGGATGGGGTACGGTGGTGTGTGAGTGGGTGGGGTACGGTGGTGTGCGAGTGGATGGGGTACGGTGGTGTGTGTGGGTGGGGTACGGTGGTGTGCGAGTGGATGGGGTACGGTGGTGTGCGAGTTGATGGGTACGGTGGTGTGTGTGGATGGGGTATGGTGGTGCGTGGGGATGGTGTACGGTGGTGCGTGGGGATGGGGTACAGTGGTGTGTGTGTGGATGGGGTACGGTGGTGTGTGTGGATGGGCTATGGTGGTGTGCGAGTGGATGGGGTACGGTGGTGTGTGTGTGGATGGGGTACAGTGGTGTGTGTGTGGATGGGGTACGGTGGTGTGTGAGTGGATGGGATACGGTGGTGTGTGAGTGGATGGGATACGGTGGTGTGTGAGTGGATGGGGTACGGGGGTGTGTGTGTGGATGGGGTACGGTGGTGTGTGAGTGGATGGAGTACGGTGGTGTGGATGGGGTACGGTGGTGTGTGTGGATGGGGTACGGTGGTGTGTGAGTGGATGGGGTACGGTGGTGTGTGAGTGGATGGGATACGGTGGTGTGTGTGGGTGGTGTACGGTGGTGTGTGTGGATGGGATACGGTGGTGTGAGTGGATGGGGTACGGTGGTGTGTGAGTGGATGGGATACGGTGGTGTGTGGGTGGGGTACGGTAGTGTGAGTGGATGGGGTATGGTGGTGTGTGTGTGGGTGGGGTACGGTGGTGTGTGTGGATGGGGTACGGTGGTGTGTGGGTGGGGTACGGTGGTGTGAGTGGATGGGGTATGGTGGTGTGTGTGTGGATGGGATACGGTGGTGTGTGGGTGGGGTACGGTGGTGTGTGTGGATGGGGTACGGTGGTGTGTGAGTGGATGGGCTATGGTGGTGTGTGTGGATGGGGTACGGTGGTATGTGTGTTGGGTACGGTGGTGTGTGTGTGGATGGGGTACGGTGGTGTGTGTGTTGGGTACGGTGGTGTGTGTGTGGATGGGGTACGGTGGTGTGTGTGTGGATGGGGTACGGTGGTGTGTGTGGGTGGGGTACGGTGGTTTGTGAGTGGATGGGGTACGGTGGTGCATGGGGATGGGGTACGGTGGTGTGTGTGGGGTATTGTGTGTGTGTGTGGGGTACGGTGGTGTGTGTGGGGTATTGTGCGTGTGTGGGGTACGGTGGTGTGTGTGGGGTATTGTGTGAGTGGATGGGGTACGGTGGTATGTGTGGATGGGGTACGGTGGTGTGTGTGTGGATGGGGTACGGTGGTGTGTGAGTGGATGGGGTACGGTGTTGTGTGAGTGGATGGGGTACGGTGGTGTGTGTGGGGTATGGTGGTGTGTGTGGGGTATTGTGTGTGTGTGTAGGGTACGGTGGTGTGTGTGGGGTATTGTGTGTGTGTGTGTGGGGTACGGTGGTGTGTGTGGGGTATTGTGTGTGTGGGTGGGGTACGGTGGTGTGTGTGGGGTATTGTGTGTGTGTGTGGGGTACGGTGGTGTGTGTGGGGTATTGTGTGTGTGGGGGGGGTATTGTGTGTGTGGGTGGGGTACGGTGGTGCGTGTGGATGGGCTATGGTGGTGTGTGAGTGGATGGGGTACGGTGGTGTGTGTGGGTGGGGTACGGTGGTGTGTGGGGATGGGGTACGGTGGTGTGTGTGTGGATGGGGTACAGTGGTGTGTGTGTGGATGGGGTACGGTGGTGTGTGTGTGGATGGGGTACGGTGGTGTGTGAGTGGATGGAGTACGGTGGTGTGTGTGGATGGGGTACGGTGGTGTGTGTGTGTTGGGTACGGTGGTGTGTGTGTGGGTGGGGTACGGTGGTGTGTGTGGATGGGGTACGGTGGTGTGTGTGGGGTATTGTGTGTGTGTGTGTGGGTGGGTACGGTGGTGTGTGTGGGGTATTGTGTGTGCGTGGGGATGGGGTACGGTGGTGTGTGGGGATGGGGTACGGTGGTGTGTGTGGATGTGGTACGGTGGTGTGTGTGTGTGGAGTACGGTGGTGTGTGGGGATGGGGTACGGTGGTGTGTGTGTGTTGGGTACGGTGGTGTGTGTGGGGTACGGTGGTGTGTGTGGATGGGATAGGGTGGTGTGTGTGGATGGTGTACGGTGGTGTGTGTGGGGATGGGGTACGGTTGTGTGTGTGGATGGTGTACGGTGGTGTGCGTGTGGGTGGGGTACGGTGGTGTGTGTGGATGGGGTACGGTGGTGTGTGTGGATGGGGTACGGTGGTGTGTGTGGATGGGGTACGGTGGTGTGTGTGGATGGGGTATGGTGGTGTGTGGGGATGGGGTACGGTGGTGTGTGTGGATGGGGTACGGTGGTGTGTGGGGGTGGGGTACGGTGGTGTGTGTGGATGGTGTACGGTGGTGTGCGTGTGGGTGGGGTACAGTGTTGCGAGTGGATGGTGTACGGTGGTGTGTGTGGATGGGGTACGGTGGTGTGTGTGGGGTATTGTGTGTGTGTGGATGGGGTACGGTGGTGTGTGTGAGGTATTGTGTGTGCGTGGGGATGGGGTACGGTGGTGTGTGGGGATGGGGTACGGTGGTGTGTGTGTGGATGGGGTACGGTGGTGTGTAAGTGGATGGGGTACGGTGGTGTGTGGGGATGGGGTATGGTGGTGTGTGTGGATGTGGTACGGTGGTGTGTGTGTGTGGGGTACGGTGGTGTGTGGGGATGGGGTACGGTGGTGTGTGTGGGGTATTGTGTGTGTGTGTGTGTGGGTGGGTACGGTGGTGTGTGTGGGGTATTGTGTGTGTGTGTGGATGGGGTACGGTGGTGTGTGTGGGGTATTGTGTGTGCGTGGGGATGGGGTACGGTGGTGTGTGTGTGGATGGGGTATGGTGGTGTGTGTGTGGATGGGGTACAGTGGTGTGTGTGTGGATGGGGTACGGTGGTGTGTGTGGATGGGGTACGGTGGTGTGTTTGTGTGGGGTACGGTGGTGCGTGGGGATGGGGTACGGTGGTGCATGGGGATGGCGTACGGTGGTGTGTGAGTGGATGGGGTACGGTGGTGTGTGTGTGGATGGGGTACGGTGGTGTGTGGGGATGGTGTACGGTGGTGCGTGGGGATGGCGTACGGTGGTGTGTGTGGATGGGGTACGGTGGTGTGTGTGTGGATGGGGTACGGTGGTGTGTGGGGATGGTGTACGGTGGTGCGTGGGGATGGCGTACAGTGGTGTGTGTGGATGGGGTATGGTGGTATGTGTGGGTGGGGTACGGTGGTGTGTGTGTGGATGGGGTACGGTGGTGTTTGGGGATGGGGTACGGTGGTGTGTGGGGATGAGGTACGGTGGTGTGTGTGGATGGGGTACTGTGGTGTGAGTGTGGATGGGGTACGGTGGTGTGCGAGTGGATGGGGTACGGTGGTGTGTGGGGATGGCGTACGGTGGTGTGTGTGGATGGGGTATGGTGGTGAGTGAGTGTGGGGTACGGTGTTGCGTGGGGATGGGGTACGGTGGTGTGTGTGTGGATGGGGTACGGTGGTGTGTGTGTGGATGGGGTACGGTGGTGTGTGTGGGTGGGGTACGGTGGTGTGTGTGTGGATGGGGTACGGTGGTGTGTGGGGATGGGGTACGGTGGTGTGGATGGGGTACGGTGGTATGTGTGTTGGGTACGGTGGTGTGTGTGTGGATGGGGTACGGTGGTGTGTGTGTTGGGTACGGTGGTGTGTGTGTGGATGGGGTACGGTGGTGTGTGTGTGGATGGGGTACGGTGGTGTGTGGGGATGGGGTACGGTGGTGTGTGTGGGTGGGGTACGGTGGTTTGTGAGTGGATGGGGTACGGTGGTGCATGGGGATGGGGTACGGTGGTGTGTGTGGGGTATTGTGTGTGTGTGTGGGGTACGGTGGTGTGTGTGGGGTATTGTGCGTGTGTGGGGTACGGTGGTGTGTGTGGGGTATTGTGTGTGTGGATGGGGTACGGTGTTGTGTGTCGGGTATTGTGTGTGTGGGGTACGGTGGTGTGTGTGGGGAATTGTGTGTGGGGGGTACGGTGGTGTGTGTGGGGTATTGTGTGAGTGGATGGGGTACGGTGGTATGTGTGGATGGGGTACGGTGGTGTGTGTGTGGATGGGGTACGGTGGTGTGTGAGTGGATGGGGTACGGTGTTGTGTGAGTGGATGGGGTACGGTGGTGTGTGTGGGGTATGGTGGTGTGTGTGGGGTATTGTGTGTGTGTGTAGGGTACGGTGGTGTGTGTGGGGTACGGTGGTGTGTGTGGGGTATTGTGTGTGTGTGTGTGGGGTACGGTGGTGTGTGTGGGGTATTGTGTGTGTGTGTGGGGTACGGTGGTGTGTGTGGGGTATTGTGTGTGTGGGGGGGGTATTGTGTGTGTGGGTGGGGTACGGTGGTGCGTGTGGATGGGCTATGGTGGTGTGTGAGTGGATGGGGTACGGTGGTGTGTGTGGATGGGGTACGGTGGTGTGTGTGGGTGGGGTACGGTGGTATGTGAGTGGATGGGGTACGGTGGTGTGTGTGTGGGTGGGGTACGGTGGTGTGTGTGTGGATGGGGTACGGTGGTATGTGAGTGGATGGGGTACGGTGGTGTGTGAGTGGGTGGGGTACGGTGGTGTCCGAGTGGATGGGGTACGGTGGTGTGTGTGGGTGGGGTACGGTGGTGTGCGAGTGGATGGGGTACGGTGGTGTGCGAGTTGATGGGGTACGGTGGTGTGTGTGGATGGGGTACGGTGGTGCGTGGGGATGGGGTACGGTGGTGTGTGTGTGGATGGGGTACGGTGGTGTGTGTGGATGGGCTATGGTGGTGTGCGAGTGGATGGGGTACGGTGGTGTGTGTGTGGATGGGGTACGGTGGTGTGTGTGGGGAATTGTGTGTGGGGGGTACGGTGGTGTGTGTGGGGTATTGTGTGAGTGGATGGGGTACGGTGGTATGTGTGGATGGGGTACAGTGGTGTGTGAGTGGATGGGGTACGGTGTTGTGTGAGTGGATGGGGTACGGTGGTGTGTGTGGGGTATGGTGGTGTGTGTGGGGTATTGTGTGTGTGTGTAGGGTACGGTGGTGTGTGTGGGGTACGGTGGTGTGTGTGGGGTATTGTGTGTGTGTGTGGGGTATTGTGTGTGTGTGTGGGGTACGGTGGTGTGTGTGGGGTATTGTGTGTGTGGGGGGGGTATTGTGTGTGTGGGTGGGGTACGGTGGTGCGTGTGGATGGGCTATGGTGGTGTGTGAGTGGATGGGGTACGGTGGTGTGTGTGGATGGGGTACGGTGGTGTGTGTGGGTGGGGTACGGTGGTATGTGAGTGGATGGGGTACGGTGGTGTGTGTGTGGATGGGGTACGGTGGTGTGTGTGGGTGGGGTACGGTGGTGTGCGAGTGGATGGGGTACGGTGGTGTGCGAGTTGATGGGTACGGTGGTGTGTGTGGATGGGGTATGGTGGTGCGTGGGGATGGTGTACGGTGGTGCGTGGGGATGGGGTACAGTGGTGTGTGTGTGGATGGGGTACGGTGGTGTGTGTGGATGGGCTATGGTGGTGTGCGAGTGGATGGGGTACGGTGGTGTGTGTGTGGATGGGGTACAGTGGTGTGTGTGTGGATGGGGTACGGTGGTGTGTGAGTGGATGGGATACGGTGGTGTGTGAGTGGATGGGATACGGTGGTGTGTGAGTGGATGGGGTACGGGGGTGTGTGTGTGGATGGGGTACGGTGGTGTGTGAGTGGATGGAGTACGGTGGTGTGGATGGGGTACGGTGGTGTGTGTGGATGGGGTACGGTGGTGTGTGAGTGGATGGGGTACGGTGGTGTGTGAGTGGATGGGATACGGTGGTGTGTGTGGGTGGTGTACGGTGGTGTGTGTGGATGGGATACGGTGGTGTGAGTGGATGGGGTACGGTGGTGTGTGAGTGGATGGGATACGGTGGTGTGTGGGTGGGGTACGGTAGTGTGAGTGGATGGGGTATGGTGGTGTGTGTGTGGGTGGGGTACGGTGGTGTGTGTGGATGGGGTACGGTGGTGTGTGGGTGGGGTACGGTGGTGTGAGTGGATGGGGTATGGTGGTGTGTGTGTGGATGGGATACGGTGGTGTGTGGGTGGGGTACGGTGGTGTGTGTGGATGGGGTACGGTGGTGTGTGAGTGGATGGGCTATGGTGGTGTGTGTGGATGGGGTACGGTGGTATGTGTGTTGGGTACGGTGGTGTGTGTGTGGATGGGGTACGGTGGTGTGTGTGTTGGGTACGGTGGTGTGTGTGTGGATGGGGTACGGTGGTGTGTGTGTGGATGGGGTACGGTGGTGTGTGTGGGTGGGGTACGGTGGTTTGTGAGTGGATGGGGTACGGTGGTGCATGGGGATGGGGTACGGTGGTGTGTGTGGGGTATTGTGTGTGTGTGTGGGGTACGGTGGTGTGTGTGGGGTATTGTGCGTGTGTGGGGTACGGTGGTGTGTGTGGGGTATTGTGTGAGTGGATGGGGTACGGTGGTATGTGTGGATGGGGTACGGTGGTGTGTGTGTGGATGGGGTACGGTGGTGTGTGAGTGGATGGGGTACGGTGTTGTGTGAGTGGATGGGGTACGGTGGTGTGTGTGGGGTATGGTGGTGTGTGTGGGGTATTGTGTGTGTGTGTAGGGTACGGTGGTGTGTGTGGGGTATTGTGTGTGTGTGTGTGGGGTACGGTGGTGTGTGTGGGGTATTGTGTGTGTGGGTGGGGTACGGTGGTGTGTGTGGGGTATTGTGTGTGTGTGTGGGGTACGGTGGTGTGTGTGGGGTATTGTGTGTGTGGGGGGGGTATTGTGTGTGTGGGTGGGGTACGGTGGTGCGTGTGGATGGGCTATGGTGGTGTGTGAGTGGATGGGGTACGGTGGTGTGTGTGGATGGGGTACGGTGGTGTGTGTGGGTGGGGTACGGTGGTATGTGAGTGGGTGGGGTACGGTGGTGTGTGTGTGGGTGGGGTACGGTGGTGTGTGTGTGGATGGGGTACGGTGGTATGTGAGTGGATGGGGTACGGTGGTGTGTGAGTGGGTGGGGTACGGTGGTGTGCGAGTGGATGGGGTACGGTGGTGTGTGTGGGTGGGGTACGGTGGTGTGCGAGTGGATGGGGTACGGTGGTGTGCGAGTGGATGGGGTACGGTGGTGTGTGTGGATGGGGTACGGTGGTGCATGGGGATGGTGTACAGTGGTGCGTGGGGATGGGGTACGGTGGTGTGTGTGTGGATGGGGTACGGTGGTGTGTGTGGATGGGCTATGGTGGTGTGCGAGTGGATGGGGTACGGTGGTGTGTGTGTGGATGGGGTACGGTGGTATGTGTGTGGATGGGGTATGGTGGTGTGTGAGTGGATGGGATACGGTGGTGTGTGAGTGGATGGGGTACGGTGGTATGTGAGTGGATGGGATACGGTGGTGTGTGGGTGGGGTACGGTGGTGTGTGAGTGGATGGGGTACGGTGGTGTGTGAGTGGATGGGGTACGGTGGTGTGTGAGTGGATGGGGTACGGTGGTGTGTGTGGGTGGGGTACGGTGGTGTGAGTGGATGGGGTACGGTGGTGTGTGGGTGGGGTATGGTGGTGTGTGAGTGGATGGGATACGGTGGTGTGTGAGTGGATGGGATACGGTGGTGTGTGAGTGGGTGGGGTACGGTGGTGTGTGAGTGGATGGGGTACGGTGGTGTGTGTGGATGGAGTACGGTGGTGTGTGTGTGGATGGGGTACGGTGGTGTGTGAGTGGATGGGGTACGGTGGTGTGAGTGGGTGGGGTACGGTGGTGCGTGGGGATGGGGTACGGTGGTGTGTGTGGATGGGGTACGGTGGTGCGTGGGGATGGGGTACGGTGGTGTGTCAGTGGATGGGGTACGGTGGTGTGTCAGTGGATGGGGTACGGTGGTGCGTGGGGATGGGGTACGGTGGTGTGTGTGGGTGGGGTACGGTGGTGTGTGTGGATGGGCTATGGTGGTGTGTGTGTGGATGGGGTACGGTGGTGTGTGAGTGGATGGGGTACGGTGGTGTGTGTGTGGATGGTGTACGGTGGTGTGTGTGTGGATGGGGTACGGTGGTGTGTGAGTGGATGGAGTACGGTGGTGTGGATGGGGTACGGTGGTGTGTGTGGATGGGGTACGGTGGTGTGTGAGTGGATGGGGTACGGTGGTGTGTGAGTGGATGGGATATGGTGGTGTGTGTGGATGGGATACGGTGGTGTGAGTGGATGGGGTACGGTGGTGTGTGAGTGGATGGGATACGGTGGTGTGTGAGTGGATGGGGTACGGTGGTGTGTGGGTGGGGTACGGTGGTGTGTGAGTGGATGGGATACGGTGGTGTGTGGGTGGGGTACGGTGGTGTGTGTGGATGGGGTACGGTGGTGTGTGGGTGGGGTACGGTGGTGTGAGTGGGGATGGGGTACGGTGGTGTGTGTGGATGGGGTACGGTGGTGTGTGGGTGGGGTACGGTGGTGTGAGTGGATGGGGTATGGTGGTGTGTGTGTGGATGGGATACGGTGGTGTGTGGGTGGGGTACGGTGGTGTGTGTGGATGGGGTACGGTGGTGTGTGAGTGGATGGACTATGGTGGTGTGTGTGGATGGGGTATGGTGGTGCGTGGGGATGGGGTACGGTGGTGTGTGAGTGGATGGGGTATGGTGGTGTGTGTGGATGGGGTACGGTGGTGCGTGGGGATGGGGTACGGTGGTGTGTGAGTGGATGGGGTATGGTGGTGTGTGTGGATGGGGTACGGTGGTGCGTGGGGATGGGGTACGGTGGTGTGAGTGGATGGGGTACGATGGTGTGTGTGTGGATGGGGTACGGTGGTGTGTGTGTGGGTGGGGTACGGTGGTGTGGATGGGGTACGGTGGTGCGTGGGGATGGGGTACGGTGGTGTGTGTGTGGGTGGGGTACGGTGGTGTGTGTGGATGGGGTACGATGGTGTGTGTGTGGGTGGGGTACGGTGGTGTGGATGGGGTACGGTGGTGCGTGGGGATGGGGTACGGTGGTGTGTGTGTGGGTGGGGTACGGTGGTGTGTGTGGGTGGGGTACGGTGGTGTGGATGGGGTACGGTGGTGCGTGGGGATGGGGTACGGTGGTGTGTGTGTGGGGATGGGGTACGGTGGTGTGAGTGGATGGGGTACGGTGGTGTGTGGGGATGGGGTACGGTGGTGTGTGGGTGGGGTACGGTGGTATGTGAGTGGATGGGATACGGTGGTGTGTGGGTGGGGTACGGTGGTGTGTGTGTGGATGGGGTACGGTGGTATGTGAGTGGATGGGATACGGTGGTGTGTGGGTGGGGTATGGTGGTGTGTGGATGGGGTACGGTGGTGTGTGAGTGGATGGGGTACGGTGGTGTGTGAGTGGATGGGGTACGGTGGTGTGTGAGTGGATGGGGTACGGTGGTGTGTGTGGGTGGGGTACGGTGGTGTGAGTGGATGGGGTACGGTGGTGTGTGGGTGGGGTACGGTGGTATGTGAGTGGATGGGATACGGTGGTGTGTGGGTGGGGTACGGTGGTGTGCGAGTGGATGGGGTACGGTGGTGTGTGTGGGTGGGGTACGGTGGTGTGTGTGGATGGGATACGGTGGTGTGAGTGGATGGGATACGGTGGTGTGTGGGTGGGGTACGGTGGTGTGTGGATGGGATACGGTGGTGTGTGGGTGGGGTACGGTGGTGTGTGTGTGGGGTACGGTGGTGTGAGTGGATGGGGTATGGTGGTGTGTGTGTGGGGTACAGTGGTGTGAGTGGATGGGGTACGGTGGTGTGTGTGGGGTACGGTGGTGTGTGTGGATGGGGTACAGTGGTGTGAGTGGATGGGGTACGGTGGTGTGTGTGGGGTATGGTGGTGTGTGGGGATGGGCTATGGTGGTGTGTGTGGATGGGGTACGGTGGTGTGTGGGGATGGGCTATGGTGGTGTGTGTGGATGGGGTACGGTGGTGCGTGGGGATGGGCTATGGTGGTGTGTGTGGATGGGGTACTGTGGTGTGTGGGGATGGGCTATGGTGGTGTGTGTGGATGGGGTACGGTGGTGTGTGGGGATGGGCTATGGTGGTGTGTGTGGATGGGGTACGGTGGTGCGTGGGGATGGGCTATGGTGGTGTGTGTGGATGGGATACGGTGGTATGTGTGGGTGGGGTACGGTGGTGCGTGGGGATGGGCTATGGTGGTGTGTGTGGGGTATTGTGTGTGTGGGCTTTTCTTGGAGATGGGGCTTGGATGGGTTGGTGATGGGTGGAGTGGGTCAGTGTTTCTGTGGGTGGGGTAGATGGGTGAACGGGGCAAGGGGGTTGTTCTTGTGCTGGATATTTTGGAGGGGAACAATTCGCATGTTTTGATTCTTCCTTCCCAGGGTCACCCAGTAAATGGGAGAGACCATGCTGGCTGGACGCCCCTGCATGAAGCCTGTAACCACGGCTGGACAGGTCAGTCTCCACTGACACCTTCACACCACTGTCTGACCCAGAGTCTGTGATGGCCGCTGCTGAAAGCTGCTTGTGCGGGTCAGAGTCAGGGTAACTCAAGGAGGTGGGCTGTGTCACGCCACACTGCAGGAATCGGGCAGACAGACCTGGAGAACAGACAAAGTCAGGTTCAGTGTAGGACAGGCCCTTCAGCCCACAATGTTGTGCTGACCATTTAACCTACTGTAAGATCATTCCAATCCTTCCCTCCCACATAGCCCTCCAATTTTCTATCATTCATGTGCCTCTCTAAGAGTTTCTTAAATGTCCCTAATATATCTGCCTCTACGAACAATATCCAACGCTCTGTGTAGACAGACAGACATACTTTATCGATCCCAAGGGAAATTTTGTTTCATTACAGTTGCACCAACCAAGAATAGTGTAGAAATATAGCAATATAAAACCATAAATAATTAAATAATAATAAGTAAATTATTCCAAGTGGAAATAAGTCCAGGACCAGACTATTGGCTCAGGGTGTCTGACACTCTGAGGGAGGAGTTGTAAAGTTTGATGGCCACAGGTAGGAATGACTTCCTATGTCGCTCAGTGTTGCATCTCAGTGGAATGAGTCTCTGGCTGAATGTACTCCTGTGCCTAACCAGTACATTATGGAGTGGATGGGAGACATTGTCCAAGGTGGCATGCAACTTGGACGGTATCCTCTTTTCAGACACCACCGTCAGAGAGTCCAGTTCCAACCCCACAACATCACTGGCCTTACGAATGAGTTTGTTGATTCTGTTGGTGTCTGCTACCCTCAGCCTGCTGCCCCAGCACACAACAGCAAACATGATAGCACTGGCCACCACAGACTCGTAGAACATCCTCAGCATCGTCCGGCAGATGTTAAAGGACCTCAGTCTCCTCAGGAAGTAGAGATGGCTTCTTGTAGACAGCCTCAGTGTTCTTTGACCAGTCCAGTTTATTGTCAATTTGTATCTCCAGGTTTTTGTAATCCTCCACCATGTCCACACTGACCCCTTGGATGGAAACAGGGGTCACCGGTGCCTTAGCCCTCCTCAGGTCCACCACCAGCTCCTTAGTCTTTTTCACATTAAGCTGCAGATGATTCTGCTCACACCATGTGACAAAGTTTCCCACCGTAGCCCTGTACTCAGCCTCATCTCCCTTGCTGATGCATCCAACTATGGCAGAGTCATCAGAAAACTTCTGAAGATGGCAAGACTCTGTGCAGTAGTTGAAGTCCGAGGTGTAGATGGTGAAGAGAAAGGGAGAGAGGACAGTCCCCTGTGGAGCCCCAGTGCTGCTGACCACTCTGTCTGACACACAGTGTTGCAAACGCACGTACTGTGGTCTGCCAGTCAGGTAATCAATAATCCATGACACCAGGGAAGCATCCACCTGCATCACTGTCAGCTTCTCACCCAGCAGAGCAGGGTGGATGGTGTTGAACGCACTGGAGAAGTCAAAAAACATGACCCTCACAGTGCTGGCCGGCTTGTCCAGGTGGGCGTAGACACGGTTCAGCAGGTAGACAATGGCATCCTCAACTCCTCGTCAGGGCTGGTCGGCGAACTGGAGGGGGTCTAATTGTGGCCTAACCATAGGCTGGAGCTGCTCTAGAACAAGTCTCTCCAGGGTCTTCATGATGTGGGAGGTCAATGCCACCGGTCTGTAGTCATTGGAGCCACTGGGGCGCGGTGACTTTGGTACAGGGACGAGGCAGGATGTCTTCCACAGCACAGGAACCCTCTGGAGACTCAGGCTCAGGTTGAAGACATGGTGAAGTACTCCACATAGCTGGGGGGCACAGGCTTTGAGCACCCTGGGGCTGACACCATCTAAGCCTGCAGCCTTCCTTTGGTGTAAAACCTACCTTTGACATCCCCACGATAGTCTCCTCCAATCATTTTAAGATTATACCCTCTTGTGTTAGTCATTTTCAGCCTGAGAAAAAATCTCTGTCTGTCCACTCTCTCTATGCCTCTTGCCATCTTGTACATCTCCATCAAGTTACCTCTCATTCTGCTTCACTCCAGAGACAAAAGACCAAATTCACTCAACCTGTCCTAGTAGGACATGCTTTCTAATCCAGGCAGCATCCTGGTGAATCTCCTCTGCACCCTCTCTAATCAAGGCAGCATCCTGGTGAATCTCCTCTGCACCCTCTCTAATCAAGGCAGCATTATGGTGAATCTCCTCTGCACCCTCTCTAATCCAGGCAGCATTATGGTGAATCTCCTCTGCACCCTCTCTGATCCAGGCAGCATCATGGTGAATTTCCTCTGCACCCTCTCTGATCCAGGCAGCATCCTGGTGAATCTCCTCTGCACCCTCTCTAATCAAGGCAGCATCCTGGTGAATCTCCTCTGCACCCTCTCTAATCAAGGCAGCATTATGGTGAATCTCCTCTGCACCCCCTCTAATCCAGGCAGCATCCTGGTGAATCTCCTCTGCACCCTCTCTAATCCAGGCAGCATTATGGTGAATCTCCTCTGCACCCTCTCTAATCCAGGCAGCATCCTGGTGAATCTCTTCTGCACCCTCTCTAATCAAGGCAGCATTATGGTGCATCTCCTCTGCAACCTCTCTAATCCAGGCAGCATCCTGGTGAATCTCCTCTGCACCCTCTCTAATCTAGGCAGCATCCTGGTGAATCTCTTCTGCACCCTCTCTAATCAAGGCAGCATTCTGGTGAATCTCCTCTGCAACCTCTCTGATCCAGGCAGCATCATGGTGAATCTCTTCTGCACCCTCTCTAATCCAGGCAGCATCATGGTGAATCTCCTCTGCACGCTCTCTAATCCAGGCAGCATCCTGGTGAATCTCCTCTGCACCCTCTCTAATCCAGGCAGCGTCCTGGTGAATCTCCTCTGCACCCTCTCTAATCCAGGCAGCATCATGGTGAATCTCTTCTGCACCCACTCTAATCCAGGCAGCATCATGGTGAATCTCCTCTGCACGCTCTCTAATCCAGGCAGCGTCCTGGTGAATCTCCTCTGCACCCTCTCTAATCCAGGCAGCATCCTGGGGAATCTCCTCTGCACCCTCTCTAATCCAGGCAGCGTCCTGGTGAATCTCCTCTGCACCCTCTCTAATCCAGGCAGCATCCTGGTGAATCTCCTCTGCACTCTCACTGATCCAGGCAGCATCCTGGTGAATCTCCTCTGCACCCTCTCTAATCCAGGCAGCATCCTGTTGAATCTCCTCTGCACCCTCTCTAATCCAGGCAGCATCCTGGTGAATCTCCTCTGCACCCTCTCTAATCCAGGCAGCATTATGGTGAATCTCCTCTGCAACCTCTCTGATCCAGGCAGCATCCTGGTGAATCTCCTCTGCACCCTCTCTAATCCAGGCAGCATCCTGGTGAATCTCCTCTGCACCCTCTCTAATCCAGGCAGCATCATGGTGAATCTCCTCTGCACCCTCTCTAATCCAGGCAGCATCCCGGTGAATCTCCTCTGCACCCTCTCTAATCCAGGCAGCATCATGGTGAATCTCCTCTGCACCCTCTCTAATCCAGGCAGCATCCTGGTGAATCTCCTCTGCACCCTCTCTAATCCAGGCAGCATCCTGGTGAATCTCCTCTGCACCCTCTCTCAAGTGCAGAGTTCAAAGTGAATCTCTTATCCAAGTAGGTATACATCACTATATCATTTACTCGCAGCCTTTCACAGTGGAACAGAGAAACACAGCAGAATCAATGGAAAGCTACACACAAGACTAACAAACCAGCAATGTGCAAAAGAAGACGAACAGTAAATCAACCAATCGGTCAATAATACTGAGAATATGAGTTGTAGATCCCTGAAAGTGAGTCAATAGATTGTGGAATCAGTTCAGTGTTGAAGCAAGGGAACATCCACGTTCTCTCCATGATCAGAATAAAATGTAATTCTCCCGTTCAGGTACAGCTGGAGTTGAGCTGCAACATTACCTCACGACAGGGGTGCTGTGCTGGCACGGAGTGCACCCGGCACATCTTTAAGGGAAAAGCTGAACTAAACAAGCTAATTAATGGGGTGCCGCCCAGGGTGGTCTGGCTCTGCTGATCTCCCGGGACGCCACAAAACAAGAAGACATCCAGCGAGTGGATTTAATGAGATGTTTTTGTTTCTGACACCATTCTTTGTAAACTCCTGTTGTGCATAAAAATCCCGGGAGATCAGCAGTCAGACCACCCTGGGCGGCACCTCGTTAATTAGCTTGTTTAGTTCAGCTTTTCCCTTAAGGATGTGCCAGGTGCGCTCCACGCTAGCACAGCACCCCTGCCTCACGGCTCTCAAACTCAAACCCCCAACTAATGAACGTCTTCTTCACCACTCATCGACTTGTGCAGCAGCTTTGAGGATGTGGGCCCCAACCTCCTCCTGTTCCTCCACTCAGCAGAGAGTCGTGCCTGTGGTTAAGTGGCATTTGCAACCTTGCTTCTGCTCAGGCCATGACAGGAATGGTTTCGAGTCTGTGCAGAAGTGGCTCAGCAGGATGCTGCCTGGGTTAGAGAGGGGTGAGGCAAACTCTTGTTTTCTTTGGAGCAACCAAGGTTGAGGGGGAGATCTGACTGAGGTTTCTAAGGCTGAAATGTGCATTTAGGGTGAGAAGGGATCGGTTCAAAGGAGATGTTAATTTTTACACATGGTCTTAGGTGTCTGGAGGGAGCAGATCCGCTGGGAGGTAAGTAAGATTTAAGACTCAAGCTTAATGTCATTTCCTGCGCAAAAGTGGAAAGGAGAATGTAATATTTGTTACTGCGGATCTGGAGATGTTGGTCAGCCTTACTGCTTGGGGAAAGTAACTGTTTTTGAGTCTGGTGGTCCTAGTGTGGGTGTTGCATAGCCTCCTCCCTGATGGGAGTGGGACAGACAGTCTGTGAGCAGATATGCAGATACAAGAGGGATGTGCAGGCCAAACAGATACAAGGCATATCACTTACTCAAAGCTGAAAGTAAATGTATTATCAAAGTACACCGTATACAGCACACAGGTTCATTTTCTTGCGATCATACTCAATCAATCCATAGGATGATAACCAAAACAGAATCAACGAAAGACCACACCAACTTGGATGTTCAACCAAAGTGCAAAAGACAACAAAACTTGTGAACGCAAGATAAAATAAATAAGCTCTTAACATCGAGAGCAGGAGATGAAGAGTCCATAAGTTGTGTGAACAGTTCAGGGATGTGGTGAGTGAAGTTGTCCCTTTTGGTTCAAGAGCCTGATGGTTGGCTCCTGAACCTGGTGGTGTGGGACCTGAGGCTCCTGATGGGGACAGATGCTGCTCCTGTGCTATATGTTCTATATTTAAGGCACATTCGGCACGGACTAGAAGGGCCGAGATGGCCTGTTTCCGTGCTGTAATTGTTACATGGTTATACATCTAAGGTTCATTTCAGAGTCGCTTAGGCAGGGACATGGATGAAAGGAAGATGAAGGCTATGTAGGAGCAAGGTTTAGATTGATCTTGGAGTAGGTTAAAAGGTTGGCACAAAGTTGTGGGCTGAATGGCCTGTACTGTTATAATGTTCTGTGCTCTATTTCAGGGCTATAGTCATAGAAAAGTCGTCTTCTTCTTCTTCATGTCCCTTGCGTGTTACACGCTTGGGCGATCATGGCTTCCCACATCGAACGATCCCTCGCAGCATCAAAGATACCTCACTCGCACGCTTAGATCTGTTAGTTCTTTCACAGTGTCCATATGTTTTCTTCTTTGCCTTCCGCATTTCCCAGGCATACAGCCTTGTATTGTAAGGCATTCTATTCTCCCTTTCTAATGACGTGGCCCAGGAGTTTAAGTTTTCTCTCATTTAATGTTCTCATTAAAGATCGTTTTGTATGGGCACATTGGAGTACTGTCTCAGTAGTTACCCTATCTCTATATGCACAGAAAAGTACATCACAAAAACAGGTCCTTCAGCCCATCTAGCCCATGCCGAGCAACTTAACCTGCTTACTCCCTTCGACCTGCTCCCAGACAAGCCCAACATATCCCTCCTATCCATGTACACATCCAAACTTCTCCTAAATGTAAAAACCGAGTTCACATGCAGCTCATTCCATACTCTCATTACCCTCTGAGTGAAGTCATTTCCCCTCATGTTCCCCTTAAACTCTTCACCTTTCGCCCTTAACCCATGACCTCTGGTTGTAGTCCCACCGAACCTCAGTGGAAAAAGCCTGCTTGCATTTACCCTGTCTATACCCCTCATCATTTTTATACCACTATCAACCTTCTTTGTTGCAAAGAATAAATTTCTAACCTATTCATTCTTTCCTTATAACTCAGACCCTTCAGATCTGGCAACATCCTTGTAACTTTTTTCTGTATTCTTTCAACGTTGTTGATAACTTACCTGTAGGAATGCTCCAAATTAGGCCTCACAGGTGCCTTATACAGCTTCAACACCTCCCATCTCCTGTATTCAATACTATGATTAAGGCCAATGTACCAAGAGCTATCTTTATGATTCTGTTAACAAATTTTATACCTGTATTCCCAGGTCCCTTTGTTCGACCACCCTGCTCCATTCCCTACCGTTCACTGTGTAAGTCCTACCCTGGTTGGTCCTCCCAAAGTGCAACACCTCACATTTGTCTGTATTAAATTCCATCTGTCATTTTTCAGCCCAATTTTCCAGCTGATCCAGATCCCTCTGCAAGCCGTGATAGCCTCCTCACTGTCCACTACTCCCCCAATCTTGGTGTCATCGGCAAATTTGCTGATCCAGTTAATCACATCATCATCCAGATCATTGGTATAGATGACAAACAACAACAGAACCAGCGCCGATCCCTGTGACACTCCAGTAGTCACAGGGCTCCAGTCAGACAGGCAGCCATCTACCACCACTCTCTGGCTTCTCCCACAAAGCCAGTGTCTAATCCAATTTACTACCTCATCCTGAATGCCAGGCGACAACCTCCTGGACCAATCTCCCATGTGGAACCTTGTCATAAGTCCATGTAAACAATATCCACTGCCTTGCCTTCATCCACTTTCCGGTAACTTCCTCAAAGAACTGCGTGATTGGCTAGACAGAAACTGCCACACACAAAGCCATGCTGATTATCCCTAATCAGTCCAAATACTTGTGTATTGGGGCCCTCACAATACCTTCCAATGACCTTCCCGATACTGATATCAGGCTCACCGGCCAATCATTTCCTGGTTTATTTTGATTCTTTTCTTGGCTAGCTCATCTTCATATTTCATCTTTTCTCTCCTTATGGCTTTTTCAGTTGCCTTCTGCCGGTTTTTAAAGGCATCCCAATCCTCTAACTTCACACTAATTCTCTTTTGCTTTTCTAGTGCCTTTGAGTTCCCTTGTCAGCCCCCGCTGCCTCATCCTTCCTTTTGAATACTACCTCATCTTTGGGATGTATCGATCCTGCACCTTCGGAATTGCCCGGAAGCTCCAACCCTGCTGCTTTGCCATCATTCCTGGTAGTGCTACCTTCCAGTCAACTTTGGCCAGCTCTTCTCTCATGCCTTTTGTAATTCTCTTTACTCCACAGTAATACTGATAGACCTGACTTGAGCTTCTCCGTCTCAAACTGCAGGGTGAATTCCATCATATTACGATCACGAGCAACACACACAAAATGCTGGTGGAACGCAGCAGGCCAGGCAGCAGCTATAGGGAGAAGCACTGTCAACATTAACAACAACACACACAAAATGCTGGTGGAACACAGCAGGCCAGGCAGCAGCTATAGGGAGAAGCACTGTCAACATTAACAACAACACACACAAAATGCTGGTGGAACACAGCAGGCCAGGCAGCAGCTATAGGGAGAAGCACTGTCGACGTTTAGGGCCGAGACCCTTCGTCAAGATGCTATGATCACTATCTCCTAGGGGTCCTTTAACATAAGTTCCCTAATCAAATCCAGCTCATTACATAACACACAATCCAAAATTGCCTTTCTCACAGTGGGCTCAACCACAAGCTGCTCTAAAAAGCTTTCCTTCCTTTCAGTTAGTCCTGACGAAGGGTCTCGGCCTGAAACGTCGACAGCGCTTCTCCCTATAGATGCTGCCTGGCCTGCTGTGTTCCACCAGCATTTTGTGTATGTTGCTAAAAAGCCTTTGTCAGCATTCTACAAATTTTCTCTGTTGGGATCCAGCACCAGCCTGTTTTCCCTAATCTTCCTGCATATTGAAATCGGAGCGGGGGATTCAGGTACAGGGGTGTGCGACATGGAGGGAGCTGCTCAGACCGGTGCCAGAAAGAATGCCACCATCTCCTCCTGTCCCATTCCAGTCACCCCATTGCAAGAAGGTTCCGGACTTCCTGGAGAGAGGGCGATAGGGATTTATTGTGACAATTCCAGATGAGAGTGACCCCACCTCCACTGGGGAAGCTGGGACTGCTTCCCTGGGGGTCAGGGATAGTTGAGATGGGGGGGAATTTATTAGAGGTAGACAGGGACAGGGTATGGAATGGTCCGGACCTTGTTGGGTGGCTGGAAAACAGTCACTCACACTGGATCAGCCGTGGCAACGTAGGTGAGGTGTCGCCATTTCAGTTTGTTGTGTTGGAGTTCAGAGTTCAATTCCAGCATCTTCCGTAAGGAGTCTGGAAAGTGTGGGTTTCCTCCCAGTCCAGCAACAGACAAGTTCATAGGTTAATTGGTCATTGGCCATTGTCCCATGATTGGGCGAGGGTTAAATCAGGAGTTGTTGATGGTTCAGCTCAAAGGGACAGAGGGGTCTGTTCCTCAGTAAGTAACAAATCAGCAGTGGACAGGGTTGGTGATGGGACTGGAGGGCAGGGAGAGGACAGGCTTGATGGACAGAATGGCCAGCTGCCCTGTGAAGGCAGCAGGAGGAATGTGAGCACTGCAGTAACCAAGCTCTGGTTGCAGATATCGTGGCACTATTGCTGGATAACGGTGCGGCCATTAACAGCGAAGAGGACAGGCAGTGCGACGGAATCACAGCCCTACATGATGCCCTCGACAATGGACACCTGGACACAGTGGAGCTTCTCATCAACAGGGGAGCAGAGACCCAGGTCAAAGACAGTCAGGTCAGGCAGCACACGGTAACTCACGGTGTCGGGCATGGGGTGCCAGTAGAGTGGGAACGGTGTTACTCACTGTGTCGGACACGGAGTGGCAGTAGAGTGGGAACGGTGTAACTCACAGTGTCGGACACGGGGTGCCAGTAGAGTGGGAATGGTGTAACTCACGGTGTCGGGCACGGGGTGCCAGTAGAGTGGGAACGGTGTTACTCACAGTGTCGGACACGGGGTGTCAGTAGAGTGGGAACGGTGTAACTCACAGTGTTGAACACGGGGTGTCAGCAGAATGGGAACGGTGAAACTCAGTGTCGGGCACAGGGTGCCAGTAGAGTGGGAACGGTGTAACTCACAGTGTCGGACATGGGGTGCCAGTAGAGTGGGAACGGTGTAACTCACAGTGTCGGGCATCGGGTGCCAGTAGAGTGGGAACGGTGTAACTCACAGTGTCGGGCACGGGGTGCCGGCAGAGTGGGAACGGTGTAACTCACAGTGTCGGGCACGGGGTGCCAGTAGAGTGGGAACGGTGTAACTCAGTGTCGGACATGGGGTGCCAGTAGAATGGGAACGGTGTAACTCACGGTGTCGGGTACGGGATGCCAGTAGAGTGGGAACGGTGTAACTCAGTGACGGACACGGGGTGCCAGTGGAGTGGGAACGGTGTAACTCACAGTGTCGGACACAGGGTGCCAGTAGAGTGGGAACGGTGTAACTCACAGTGTCGGACACGGGGTGTCAGTACAGTGGGAACGGTGTAACTCACGGTGGCGGACATGGGGTGCCAGTACAGTGGGAACAGTGTAACTAACGGTGTCGGGCACAGGGTGCCAGTAGAGTGGGAACGGTGTAACTCACCGTGTCGGGCACGGGGTGCCAGTAGAGTGGGAACGGTGTAACTCACAGTGTCGGGCATGGGGTGCCAGTAGAGTGGGAACGGTGTAACTCACGGTGTCGGACACGGGGTGCCGGCAGAGTGGGAACGGTGTAACTCACGGTGTCGGGCACAGGGTGCCAGTAGAGTGGGAACGGTGTAACTCACAGTGTCGGGCACAGGGTGTCAGTAGAGTGGGAACGGTGTTACTCACTGTGTCGGACACGGAGTGGCAGTAGAGTGGGAACGGTGTAACTCACAGTGTCGGGCACGCGGTGTCAGTAGAGAGGGAACGGTGTAACTCACAGTGTCGGACACGGGGTGTCAGTAGAGTGGGAACGGTGTAACTCACAGTGTCGGACACGGGGTGCCAGTAGAGTGGGAATGGTGTAACTCACGCTGTCGGGCAAGGGGTGCCAGTAGAGTGGGAATGGTGTAACTCACCGTGTCGGACACGGGGTGCCAGTAGAGTGGGAACGGTGTTACTCACTGTGTCGGGCATGGGGTGTCAGTAGAGTGGGAACGGTGTAACTCACAGTGTTGGACATGGGGTGTCAGCAGAATGGGAACGGTGTAACGCACAGTGTAGGGCATGGGGTGCCAGTAGAGTGGGAACGGTGTAACTCACAGTGTCGGACACGGGGTGCCAGTAGAGTGGGAACGGTGTTACTCACTGTGTCGGGCATGGGGTGTCAGTAGAGTGGGAACGGTGTAACTCACAGTGTTGGACATGGGGTGTCAGCAGAGTGGGAACGGTGTTACTCACTGTGTCGGGCATGGGGTGTCAGTAGAGTGGGAACGGTGTAACTCACAGTGTCGGACACGGGGTGGCAGTAGAGTGGGAACGGTGTAACTCACGGTGTCGGGCACGGGGTGCCAGTAGAGTGGGAACGGTGTAACTCACAGTGTCGGACACAGGGTGCCAGTACAGTGGGAACGGTGTAACTCTCAGTGTCGGACACGGGGTGTCAGTAGAGTGGGAACGGTGTAACTCACAGTGTTGGACATGGGGTGTCAGCAGAATGGGAACGGTGTAACTCACGGTGTCGGGCACGGGGTGTCAGTAGAGTGGGAACGGTGTAATTCACAGTGTTGAACACGGGGTGTCAGCAGAATGGGAACGGTGAAACTCAGTGTCGGGCACAGGGTGCCAGTAGAGTGGGAACGGTGTAACTCACGGTGTCGGACACGGGGTGCCGGCAGAGTGGGAACGGTGTAACTCACAGTGTCGGACATGGGGTGCCAGTAGAGTGGGAACGGTGTAACTCACAGTGTCGGGCACGGGGTACCGGCAGAGTGGGAACGGTGTAACTCACAGTGTCGGGCACGGGGTGCCGGCAGAGTGGGAACGGTGTAACTCACGGTGTCGGGCACGGGGTGCCAGTAGAGTGGGAACGGTGTAACTCAGTGACGGACACGGGGTGCCAGTGGAGTGGGAACGGTGTAACTCACAGTGTCGGACACAGGGTGCCAGTAGAGTGGGAATGGTGTAACTCACAGTGTCGGGCACGGGGTGCCAGTAGAGTGGGAACGGTGTAACTCACGGTGGCGGACATGGGGTGCCAGTACAGTGGGAACGGTGTAACTCACAGTGTCGGGCACGGGGTGCCAGTAGAGTGGGAACGGTGTAACTCACGGTGTCGGGCACGGGGTGTCAGTAGAGTGGGAACGGTGTAACTCACGGTGTCGGGCACGGGGTGCCAGTAGAGTGGGAACGGTGTAACTCACCGTGTCGGGCACGGGGTGCCAGTAGAGTGGGAACGGTGTTACTCACAGTGTCGGGCATGGGGTGCCGGCAGAGTGGGAACGGTGTAACTCACAGTGTTGGACATGGGGTGTCAGTAGAGTGGGAACGGTGTAACTCACAGTGTCGGGCATGGGGTGCCAGTAGAGTGGGAACGGTGTAACTCACAGTGTCGGACACGGGGTGCCAGTAGAGTGGGAACGGTGTAACTCACAGTGTCGGGCACGGGGTGCCAGTAGAATGGGAACGGTGTAACTCACAGTGTCGGACACGGGGTGTCAGTAGAGTGGGAACGGTGTTACTCACGGTGTCGGACACGGGGTGTCAGTAGAGTGGGAACGGTGTAACTCACAGTGTCGGGCACGGGGTGCCAATAGAGTGGGAACGGTGTAACTAACGGTGTCGGACACGGGGTGCCAGTAGAGTGGGAACGGTGTAACTCACCGTGTCGGACACGGGGTGTCAGTAGACTGGGAACGGTGTAACTCACGGTATCAGACACGGGGTGGCAGTAGAGTGGGAACGGTGTAACTCACAGTGTCGGACACAGGGTGCCAGTAGAGTGGGAACGGTGTAACTCACGGTGTCGGGCACGGGGTGTCAGTAGAGTGGGAAGGGTGTAACGCACAGTGTCGGGCATGGGGTGCCAGTAGAGTGGGAACGGTGTAACTCACGGTGTCGGGCACGGGGTGTCAGTAGAGTGGGAACGGTGTAACTCACAGTGTCGGGCACGGGGTGCCAGTAGAGTGGGAACGGTGTAACTCACAGTGTCGGGCACGGGGTGCCAATAGAGTGGGAACGGTGTAACTAACGGTGTCGGACACGGGGTACCAGTAGAGTGGGAACGGTGTAACTCACAGTGTCGGGCATGGGGTGCCAGTAGAGTGGGAACGGTGTAACTCACGGTGTCGGACACGGGGTGCCAGTAGAGTGGGAACGGTGTAACTCACCGTGTCGGACACGGGGTGTCAGTAGACTGGGAACGGTGTAACTCACGGTATCGGACACGGGGTGGCAGTAGAGTGGGAACGGTGTAACTCACAGTGTCGGACACAGGGTGCCAGTAGAGTGGGAACGGTGTAACTCACGGTGTCGGGCACGGGGTGTCAGTAGAGTGGGAACGGTGTAACTCACGGTGTCGGGCACGGGGTGTCAGTAGAGTGGGAACGGTGTAACTCACAGTGTCGGGCACGGGGTGCCAATAGAGTGGGAACGGTGTAACTAACGGTGTCGGACACGGGGTACCAGTAGAGTGGGAACGGTGTAACTCACAGTGTCGGGCATGGGGTGCCAGTAGAGTGGGAACGGTGTAACTCACGGTGTCGGACACGGGGTGCCGGCAGAGTGGGAACGGTGTAACTCACAGTGTCGGACATGGGGTGCCAGTAGAGTGGGAACGGTGTAACTCACAGTGTCGGGCATGGGGTGCCGGCAGAGTGGGAACGGTGTAACTCACGGTGTCGGGCACGGGGTGCCAGTAGAGTGGGAACGGTGTAACTCAGTGACGGACACGGGGTGCCAGTGGAGTGGGAACGGTGTAACTCACAGTGTCGGACACAGGGTGCCAGTAGAGTGGGAACGGTGTAACTCACAGTGTCGGACACGGGGTGTCAGTACAGTGGGAACGGTGTAACTCACAGTGTCGGACACGGGGTGCCAGTACAGTGGGAACAGTGTAACTAACGGTGTCGGGCACGGGGTGCCAGTAGAGTGGGAACGGTGTAACTCACCGTGTCGGGCACGGGGTGCCAGTAGAGTGGGAACGGTGTTACTCACAGTGTCGGGCATGGGGTGCCGGCAGAGTGGGAACGGTGTAACTCACAGTGTCGGGCATGGGGTGCCAGTAGAGTGGGAACGGTGTTACTCACAGTGTTGGACATGGGGTGTCAGTAGAGTGGGAATGGTGTAACTCACGGTGTCGGACACGGGGTGCCGGCAGAGTGGGAACGGTGTAACTCAGTGTTGGAGACGGGGTGCCAGTAGAGTGGGAACGGTGTAACTCACAGTGTCGGGCATGGGGTGCCAGTAGAGTGGGAACGGTGTAACTCACAGTGTCGGACACGGGGTGCCAGTAGAGTGGGAACGGTGTAACTCACAGTGTCGGGCACGGGGTGCCAGTAGAATGGGAACGGTGTAACTCACAGTGTCGGACACGGGGTGTCAGTAGAGTGGGAACGGTGTTACTCACGGTGTCGGACACGGGGTGTCAGTAGAGTGGGAACGGTGTAACTCACAGTGTCGGGCACGGGGTGCCAATAGAGTGGGAACGGTGTAACTAACGGTGTCGGACACGGGGTACCAGTAGAGTGGGAACGGTGTAACTCACGGTGTCGGGCATGGGGTGCCAGTAGAGTGGGAACGGTGTAACTCACGGTGTCGGACACGGGGTGCCAGTAGAGTGGGAACGGTGTAACTCACCGTGTCGGACACGGGGTGTCAGTAGACTGGGAACGGTGTAACTCACAGTGTCGGACACAGGGTGCCAGTAGAGTGGGAACGGTGTAACTCACGGTGTCGGGCATGGGGTGCCAGTAGAGTGGGAACGGTGTAACTCACGGTGTCGGGCACGGGGTGTCAGTAGAGTGGGAACGGTGTAACTCACAGTGTCGGGCACGGGGTGCCAATAGAGTGGGAACGGTGTAACTAACGGTGTCGGACACGGGGTACCAGTAGAGTGGGAACGGTGTAACTCACAGTGTCGGGCATGGGGTGCCAGTAGAGTGGGAACGGTGTAACTCACGGTGTCGGACACGGGGTGCCAGTAGAGTGGGAACGGTGTAACTCACGGTGTCGGGCACGGGGTGTCAGTAGAGTGGGAAGGGTGTAACGCACAGTGTCGGGCATGGGGTGCCAGTAGAGTGGGAACGGTGTAACTCACGGTGTCGGGCACGGGGTGTCAGTAGTGTGGGAACGGTGTAACTCACAGTGTCGGACACGGGGTGTCAGTACAGTGGGAACGGTGTAACTCACAGTGTCGGACACGGGGTGCCAGTAGAGTGGGAACGGTGTAACTCACGGTGTCGGGCACGGGGTGTCAGTAGAGTGGGAACGGTGTAACTCACAGTGTCGGACACGGGGTGTCAGTACAGTGGGAACGGTGTAACTCACAGTCTCGGACACGGGGTGTCAGTACAGTGGGAACGGTGTAACTCAAAGTGTCGGACACGGGGTGCCAGTAGAGTGGGAACGGTGTAGCTCACGGTGTCGGACCCGGGGTGCCAGTAGAGTGGGAATGGTGTAACTCACGGTGTCGGACCCGGGGTGCCAGTAGATTGGGAACGGTGTAACTCACAGTGTCGGGCACGGGGTGTCAGTAGAGTGGGAACAGTGTAACTCACAGTGTCGGGCACGGGGTGCCGGCAGAGTGGGAACGGTGTAACTCACAGTGTCGGGCACGGGGTGCCGGCAGAGTGGGAACGGTGTAACTCACAGAGTCGGGCACGGGGTGCCAGTAGAGTGGGAACGGTGTAACTCAGTGTCTGACACGGGGTGCCAGTAGTATGGGAACGGTGTAACTCACGGTGTCGGGCACGGGGTGTCAGTAGAGTGGGAACGGTGTTACTCACAGTGTCGGGCACGGGGTGCCAGTAGATTGGGAACGGTGTAACTCACGGTGTCGGGTACGGGGTGCCCGTAGAGTGGGAACGGTGTAACTCAGTGACGGACACGGGGTGCCAGTAGAGTGGGAACGGTGTAACTCACAGTGTTGGACACAGGGTGCCAGTAGAGTGGGAACGGTGTAACTCACAGTGTCGGTCACGGGGTGCCAGTAGAGTGGGGACGGTGTTACTCACAGTGTCGGACACGGGGTGTCAGTACAGTGGGAACGCTGTAACTCACGGTGGCGGACACGGGGTGCCAGTACACTGGGAACGGTGTAACTCACGGTGTCGGGCACGGGCTGCCAGTAGAGTGGGAACGGTGTAACTCACCGTGTCGGGCAAGGGGTGCCAGTAGAGTGGGAACGGTGTAACTCACAGTGTCGGACACAGGGTGCCAGTACAGTGGGAACGGTGTAACTCACAGTGTCGGACACGGGGTGTCAGTAGAGTGGGAACGGTGTAACTCACAGTGTCGGACACGGGGTGCCAGTAGAGTGGGAACGGTGTTACTCAGTATCGGACATGGGGTGCCAGTAGAGTGGGAACAGTGTAACTCACAGTGTCGCACACGGGGTGTCAGTAGTGTGGGAACGGTGTAACTCACAGTGTCGGGCACGGGGTGCCAGTAGAGTGGGAACGGTGTTACTCACTGTGTCGGACACGGGGTGTCAGTAGAGTGGGAACGGTGTAACTCACAGTGTCGGACACGGGGTGTCAGTAGAATGGGAACGGTGTAACTCACCGTGTCGCGCACGGGGTGCCAGTAGAATGGGAACGGTGTAACTCACAGTGTCGGACACAGGGTGCCAGTAGAGTGGGAACGGTGTTACTCACAGTGTCGGACACGGGGTGCCAGTAGAGTGGGAACGGTGTAACTCACAGTGTCGGACACGGGGTGCCAGTAGAATGGGAACGGTGTAACTCACAGTGTCGGACAAGGGGTGCCAGTAGAGTGGGAACGGTGTAAATCACAGTGTCGGACAAGGGGTGCCAGTAGAATGGGAACGGTGTAACTCACAGTGTCGGACAAGGGTTGCCAGTAGAGTGGGAACGGTGTAACTCACAGTGTCGGGCACGGGGTGCCAGTAGAGTGGGAACGGTGTAACTCACAGTGTCGGGCACGGGGTGCCAGTAGAGTGCGAACGGTGTAAACCACAGTGTCGGGCACGGGGTGCCAGTAGAGTGGGAACGGTGTAACTCACAGTGTCGGACACGGGGTGGCAGTAGAGTGGGAACGGTGTAACTCACAGTGTCGGGCACGGGGTGCCAGTAGAATGGGAACGGTGTAACTCACGGTGTCGGACACAAGGTGCCAGTAGAGTGGGAACGGTGTTACTCACAGTGTCGGGCACGGGGTGCCAGTAGATTGGGAACGGTGTAACTCACGGTGTCGGGCACGGGGTGCCAGTAGATTGGGAACGGTGTAACTCACAGTGTCGGACACGGGGAGCCAGTAGAGTGGGAATGGTGTAACTCACAGTTTCGGGCACGGGGTGCCGGCAGAGTGGGAACTGTGTAACTCACAGTTTCGGGACGGGGTGCCAGTAGAGTGGGAACGGTGTAACTCACAGTGTCGGACACGGGGTGTCAGTAGAGTGGGAACGGTGTTACTCAGTATCGGACATGGGGTGCCAGTAGAGTGGGAACGGTGTAACTCACAGTGTCGGACACGGGGTGTCAGTACAGTGGGAACGGTGTAACTCACAGTGTCGGACACGGGGTGCCAGTAGAGTGGGAACGGTGTAACTCAGTGTCGGGCACGGGGTGTCAGTAGAGTGGGAACGGTGTAACTCACAGTGTCGGGCACGGGGCGCCAGTAGAGTGGGAACGGTGTAACTCACAGTGTCGGGCACGTGGTGGCAGTAGAGTGGGAACGGTGTAACTCACAGTGTCGGACACGGGGTGGCAGTAGAGTGGGAACGGTGTAACTCACAGTGTCGGACACGGGGTGGCAGTAGAGTGGGAACGGTGTAACTCACGGTGTCGGGCACGGGGTGGCAGTAGAGTGGGAATGGTGTTACTCACAGTTTCGGGCACGGGGTGCCAGTAGAATGGGAACGGTGTAACTCACGGTGTCGGGCACAGGGTGCCAGTAGAGTGGGAACGGTGTAACTCACGGTATCGGACACGGGGTGGCAGTAGAGTGGGAACGGTGTAACTCACAGTGTCGGACACGGGGTGGCAGTAGAGAGGGAACGGTGTAACTCACGGTATCAGACACGGGGTGGCAGTAGAGTGGGAACGGTGTAACTCACAGTGTCGGACACGGGGTAGCAGTAGAGTGGGAACGGTGTAACTCACAGTGTCGGACACGGGGTGGCAGTAGAGTGGGAACGGTGTAACTCACAGTGTCGGACACGGGGTGGCAGTAGAGTGGGAACGGTGTAACTCACAGTGTCGGACACGGGGTGCCAGAAGATTGGGAACGGTGTAACTCACAGTGTCGGACACGAGGTGCCAGTAGATTGGGAACGGTGTAATTCACAGTGTCGGACAAGAGGTGCCAGTAGAGTGGGAACGGTGTAACTCACAGTTTCGGGCACGGGGTGGCAGTAGAGTGGGAACGGTGTAACTCACAGTTTCGGGCACGGGGTGGCAGTAGAGTGGGAACGGTGTAACTCACAGTTTCGGGCACGGGGTGTCAGTAGAGTGGGAACGGTGTTACTCACAGTGTCGGACACGGGGTGTCAGTAGATTGGGAACGGTGTAATTCACAGTGTCGGACAAGAGGTGCCAGTAGAGTGGGAACGGTGTAACTCACAGTTTCGGGCACGGGGTGCCAGTAGAGTGGGAACGGTGTAACTCACAGTTTCGGGCACGGGGGTGCCAGTAGAGTGGGAACGGTGTAACTCACAGTGTCGGGCACGGGGTGCCGGCAGAGTGGGAACGGTGTAACTCACAGTTTCGGGCACGGGGTGGCAGTAGAGTGGGAACGGTGTAACTCACAGTGTCGGACACGGGGTGCCAGTAGAGTGGGAACAGTGTTACTCATGGTGTCGGGCACGGGGTGCCAGTAGAGTGGGAACGGTGTAACTCACAGTGTCGGACACGGGGTGGCAGTAGAGTGGGAACTGTGTAACTCACAGTGTCGGACACGGGGTGTCAGTAGAGTGGGAACGGTGTAACTCACGGTGTCGGACACGGGGTGGCAGTAGAGTGGGAACGGTGTAACTCACGGTATCGGACACGGGGTGCCAGTAGAGTGGGAACGGTGTAACTCACAGTGTCGGACACGGGGTGCCAGTAGAGTGGGAACAGTGTAACTCACGGTGTCGGACCCGGGGTGTCAGTAGAGTGGGAACGGTGTAAATCACAGTGTCGTGCACGGGGTGCCAGTAGAGTGGGAACGGTGTAACTCACAGTGTCGGACACGAGGTGCCAGTAGATTGGGAACGGTGTAACTCACAGTGTCGGACACGAGGTGCCAGTAGAGTGGGAACGGTGTAACTCACAGTGTCGGACACGGGGTGGCAGTAGAGTGGGAACGGTGTAACTCACGGTGTCGGACACGGGGTGCCAGTAGAGTGGGAACGGTGTAACTCACAGTGTCGGACACAAGGTGCCAGTAGAGTGGGAACGGTGTTACTCACAGTGTCGGGCACGGGGTGCCAGTAGATTGGGAACGGTGTAACTCACGGTGTCGGGCACGGGGTGCCAGTAGATTGGGAACGGTGTAACTCACAGTGTCGGACACGGGGAGCCAGTAGAGTGGGAATGGTGTAACTCACAGTTTCGGGCACGGGGTGCCGGCAGAGTGGGAACTGTGTAACTCACAGTTTCGGGACGGGGTGCCAGTAGAGTGGGAACGGTGTAACTCACAGTGTCGGACACGGGGTGTCAGTAGAGTGGGAACGGTGTTACTCAGTATCGGACATGGGGTGCCAGTAGAGTGGGAACGGTGTAACTCACAGTGTCGGACACGGGGTGTCAGTACAGTGGGAACGGTGTAACTCACAGTGTCGGACACGGGGTGCCAGTAGAGTGGGAACGGTGTAACTCAGTGTCGGGCACGGGGTGTCAGTAGAGTGGGAACGGTGTAACTCACAGTGTCGGGCACGGGGCGCCAGTAGAGTGGGAACGGTGTAACTCACAGTGTCGGGCACGTGGTGGCAGTAGAGTGGGAACGGTGTAACTCACAGTGTCGGACACGGGGGTGGCAGTAGAGTGGGAACGGTGTAACTCACAGTGTCGGACACGGGGTGGCAGTAGAGTGGGAACGGTGTAACTCACGGTGTCGGGCACGGGGTGGCAGTAGAGTGGGAATGGTGTTACTCACAGTTTTGGGCACGGGGTGCCAGTAGAATGGGAACGGTGTAACTCACGGTGTCGGGCACAGGGTGCCAGTAGAGTGGGAACGGTGTAACTCACGGTATCGGACACGGGGTGGCAGTAGAGTGGGAACGGTGTAACTCACAGTGTCGGACACGGGGTGGCAGTAGAGAGGGAACGGTGTAACTCACGGTATCAGACACGGGGTGGCAGTAGAGTGGGAACGGTGTAACTCACAGTGTCGGACACGGGGTAGCAGTAGAGTGGGAACGGTGTAACTCACAGTGTCGGACACGGGGTGGCAGTAGAGTGGGAACGGTGTAACTCACAGTGTCGGACACGGGGTGGCAGTAGAGTGGGAACGGTGTAACTCACAGTGTCGGACACGGGGTGCCAGAAGATTGGGAACGGTGTAACTCACAGTGTCGGACACGAGGTGCCAGTAGATTGGGAACGGTGTAATTCACAGTGTCGGACAAGAGGTGCCAGTAGAGTGGGAACGGTGTAACTCACAGTTTCGGGCACGGGGTGGCAGTAGAGTGGGAACGGTGTAACTCACAGTTTCGGGCACGGGGTGGCAGTAGAGTGGGAACGGTGTAACTCACAGTTTCGGGCACGGGGTGTCAGTAGAGTGGGAACGGTGTTACTCACAGTGTCGGACACGGGGTGTCAGTAGATTGGGAACGGTGTAATTCACAGTGTCGGACAAGAGGTGCCAGTAGAGTGGGAACGGTGTAACTCACAGTTTCGGGCACGGGGTGCCAGTAGAGTGGGAACGGTGTAACTCACAGTTTCGGGCACGGGGTGCCAGTAGAGTGGGAACGGTGTAACTCACAGTGTCGGGCACGGGGTGCCGGCAGAGTGGGAACGGTGTAACTCACAGTTTCGGGCACGGGGTGGCAGTAGAGTGGGAACGGTGTAACTCACAGTGTCGGACACGGGGTGCCAGTAGAGTGGGAACAGTGTTACTCATGGTGTCGGGCACGGGGTGCCAGTAGAGTGGGAACGGTGTAACTCACAGTGTCGGACACGGGGTGGCAGTAGAGTGGGAACTGTGTAACTCACAGTGTCGGACACGGGGTGTCAGTAGAGTGGGAACGGTGTAACTCACGGTGTCGGACACGGGGTGGCAGTAGAGTGGGAACGGTGTAACTCACGGTATCGGACACGGGGTGCCAGTAGAGTGGGAACGGTGTAACTCACAGTGTCGGACACGGGGTGCCAGTAGAGTGGGAACAGTGTAACTCACGGTGTCGGACCCGGGGTGTCAGTAGAGTGGGAACGGTGTAAATCACAGTGTCGTGCACGGGGTGCCAGTAGAGTGGGAACGGTGTAACTCACAGTGTCGGACACGAGGTGCCAGTAGATTGGGAACGGTGTAACTCACAGTGTCGGACACGAGGTGCCAGTAGAGTGGGAACGGTGTAACTCACAGTGTCGGACACGGGGTGGCAGTAGAGTGGGAACGGTGTAACTCACGGTGTCGGACACGGGGTGCCAGTAGAGTGGGAACGGTGTAACTCACAGTGTCGGACACGGGGTGGCAGTAGAGTGGGAACGGTGTAACTCACGGTATCGGACACAAGGTGCCAGTAGAGTGGGAACTGTGTAACTCACAGTGTCGGACACGGGGTGCCAGTAGAGTGGGAACGGTGTAACTCAGTGTCGGACACGGGGTGCCAGTAGAGTGGGAACGGTGTAACTCACAGTTTCGGGCACGGGGTGCCAGTAGAGTGGGAACGGTGTAACTCACAGTTTCGGGCACGGGGTGGCAGTAGAGTGGGAACGGTGTAACTCACAGTTTCGGGCACGGGGTGGCAGTAGAGTGGGAACGGTGTTACTCACAGTGTCGGACACGGGGTGCCAGTAGAGTGGGAACAGTGTTACTCATGGTGTCGGGCACGGGGTGCCAGTAGAGTGGGAACGGTGTAACTCACAGTGTCGGACACGGGGTGGCAGTAGAGTGGGAACTGTGTAACTCACAGTGTCGGACACGGGGTGTCAGTAGAGTGGGAACGGTGTAACTCACGGTGTCGGACACGGGGTGGCAGTAGAGTGGGAACGGTGTAACTCACGGTATCGGACACGGGGTGCCAGTAGAGTGGGAACGGTGTAACTCACGGTATCGGACACGGGGTGCCAGTAGAGTGGGAACGGTGTAACTCACAGTGTCGGACACGGGGTGCCAGTAGAGTGGGAACAGTGTAACTCACGGTGTCGGACCCGGGGTGTCAGTAGATTGGGAACGGTGTAACTCACGGTGGCGGACATGGGGTGCCAGTACAGTGGGAACGGTGTAAATCACAGTGTCGTGCACGGGGTGCCAGTAGAGTGGGAACGGTGTAACTCACGGTGTCGGGCACGGGGTGCCAGTAGATTGGGAACGGTGTAACTCACAGTGTCGGACACGGGGAGCCAGTAGAGTGGGAATGGTGTAACTCACAGTTTCGGGCACGGGGTGCCGGCAGAGTGGGAACTGTGTAACTCACAGTTTCGGGACGGGGTGCCAGTAGAGTGGGAACGGTGTAACTCACAGTGTCGGACACGGGGTGTCAGTAGAGTGGGAACGGTGTTACTCAGTATCGGACATGGGGTGCCAGTAGAGTGGGAACGGTGTAACTCACAGTGTCGGACACGGGGTGTCAGTACAGTGGGAACGGTGTAACTCACAGTGTCGGACACGGGGTGCCAGTAGAGTGGGAACGGTGTAACTCAGTGTCGGGCACGGGGTGTCAGTAGAGTGGGAACGGTGTAACTCACAGTGTCGGGCACGGGGCGCCAGTAGAGTGGGAACGGTGTAACTCACAGTGTCGGGCACGTGGTGGCAGTAGAGTGGGAACGGTGTAACTCACAGTGTCGGACACGGGGTGGCAGTAGAGTGGGAACGGTGTAACTCACAGTGTCGGACACGGGGTGGCAGTAGAGTGGGAACGGTGTAACTCACGGTGTCGGGCACGGGGTGGCAGTAGAGTGGGAATGGTGTTACTCACAGTTTTGGGCACGGGGTGCCAGTAGAATGGGAACGGTGTAACTCACGGTGTCGGGCACAGGGTGCCAGTAGAGTGGGAACGGTGTAACTCACGGTATCGGACACGGGGTGGCAGTAGAGTGGGAACGGTGTAACTCACAGTGTCGGACACGGGGTGGCAGTAGAGAGGGAACGGTGTAACTCACGGTATCAGACACGGGGTGGCAGTAGAGTGGGAACGGTGTAACTCACAGTGTCGGACACGGGGTAGCAGTAGAGTGGGAACGGTGTAACTCACAGTGTCGGACACGGGGTGGCAGTAGAGTGGGAACGGTGTAACTCACAGTGTCGGACACGGGGTGGCAGTAGAGTGGGAACGGTGTAACTCACAGTGTCGGACACGGGGTGCCAGAAGATTGGGAACGGTGTAACTCACAGTGTCGGACACGAGGTGCCAGTAGATTGGGAACGGTGTAATTCACAGTGTCGGACAAGAGGTGCCAGTAGAGTGGGAACGGTGTAACTCACAGTTTCGGGCACGGGGTGGCAGTAGAGTGGGAACGGTGTAACTCACAGTTTCGGGCACGGGGTGGCAGTAGAGTGGGAACGGTGTAACTCACGGTGTCGGACACGGGGTGCCAGTAGATTGGGAACGGTGTAATTCACAGTGTCGGACAAGAGGTGCCAGTAGAGTGGGAACGGTGTAACTCACAGTTTCGGACACGGGGTGTCAGTAGAGTGGGAACGGTGTAACTCACAGTTTCGGGCACGGGGTGCCAGTAGAGTGGGAACGGTGTAACTCACAGTTTCGGGCACGGGGTGGCAGTAGAGTGGGAACGGTGTAACTCACAGTTTCGGGCACGGGGTGGCAGTACAGTGGGAACGGTGTAACTCACAGTTTCGGGCACGGGGTGGCAGTAGAGTGGGAACGGTGTAACTCACAGTTTCGGGCACGGGGTGCCAGTAGAGTGGGAACGGTGTAACTCACAGTTTCGGGCACGGGGTGGCAGTAGAGTGGGAACGGTGTAACTCACAGTTTCGGGCACGGGGTGGCAGTACAGTGGGAACGGTGTAACTCACAGTTTCGGGCACGGGGTGGCAGTAGAGTGGGAACGGTGTAACTCACAGTATCGGGCATGGGGTGCCAGTAGAGTGGGAACGGTGTAACTCACAGTATCGGGCACGGGGTGGCAGTAGAGTGGGAACGGTGTAACTCACGGTATCGGGCATGGGGTGCCAGTAGAGTGGGAACGGTGTAACTCACAGTTTCGGGCACGGGGTGGCAGTACAGTGGGAACGGTGTAACTCACAGTTTCGGGCACGGGGTGGCAGTAGAGTGGGAACGGTGTAACTCACAGTTTCGGGCACGGGGTGCCAGTAGAGTGGGAACGGTGTAACTCACAGTGTCGGGCACGGGGTGCCGGCAGAGTGGGAACGGTGTAACTCACAGTTTCGGGCACGGGGTGGCAGTAGAGTGGGAACGGTGTAACTCACAGTGTCGGACACGGGGTGCCAGTAGAGTGGGAACAGTGTTACTCATGGTGTCGGGCACGGGGTGCCAGTAGAGTGGGAACGGTGTAACTCACAGTGTCGGACACGGGGTGGCAGTAGAGTGGGAACTGTGTAACTCACAGTGTCGGACACGGGGTGTCAGTAGAGTGGGAACGGTGTAACTCACGGTGTCGGACACGGGGTGGCAGTAGAGTGGGAACGGTGTAACTCACGGTATCGGACACGGGGTGCCAGTAGAGTGGGAACGGTGTAACTCACAGTGTCGGACACGGGGTGCCAGTAGAGTGGGAACAGTGTAACTCACGGTGTCGGACCCGGGGTGTCAGTAGAGTGGGAACGGTGTAAATCACAGTGTCGTGCACGGGGTGCCAGTAGAGTGGGAACGGTGTAACTCACAGTGTCGGACACGAGGTGCCAGTAGATTGGGAACGGTGTAACTCACAGTGTCGGACACGAGGTGCCAGTAGAGTGGGAACGGTGTAACTCACAGTGTCGGACACGGGGTGGCAGTAGAGTGGGAACGGTGTAACTCACGGTGTCGGACACGGGGTGCCAGTAGAGTGGGAACGGTGTAACTCACAGTGTCGGACACGGGGTGGCAGTAGAGTGGGAACGGTGTAACTCACGGTATCGGACACAAGGTGCCAGTAGAGTGGGAACTGTGTAACTCACAGTGTCGGACACGGGGTGCCAGTAGAGTGGGAACGGTGTAACTCAGTGTCGGACACGGGGTGCCAGTAGAGTGGGAACGGTGTAACTCACAGTTTCGGGCACGGGGTGCCAGTAGAGTGGGAACGGTGTAACTCACAGTTTCGGGCACGGGGTGGCAGTAGAGTGGGAACGGTGTTACTCACAGTGTCGGACACGGGGTGCCAGTAGAGTGGGAACAGTGTTACTCATGGTGTCGGGCACGGGGTGCCAGTAGAGTGGGAACGGTGTAACTCACAGTGTCGGACATGGGGTGGCAGTAGAGTGGGAACTGTGTAACTCACAGTGTCGGACACGGGGTGTCAGTAGAGTGGGAACGGTGTAACTCACGGTGTCGGACACGGGGTGGCAGTAGAGTGGGAACGGTGTAACTCACGGTATCGGACACGGGGTGCCAGTAGAGTGGGAACGGTGTAACTCACAGTGTCGGACACGGGGTGCCAGTAGAGTGGGAACAGTGTAACTCACGGTGTCGGACCCGGGGTGTCAGTAGAGTGGGAACGGTGTAAATCACAGTGTCGTGCACGGGGTGCCAGTAGAGTGGGAACGGTGTAACTCACAGTGTCGGACACGAGGTGCCAGTAGATTGGGAACGGTGTAACTCACAGTGTCGGACACGAGGTGCCAGTAGAGTGGGAACGGTGTAACTCACAGTGTCGGACACGGGGTGGCAGTAGAGTGGGAACGGTGTAACTCACGGTGTCGGACACGGGGTGCCAGTAGAGTGGGAACGGTGTAACTCACAGTGTCGGACACGGGGTGGCAGTAGAGTGGGAACGGTGTAACTCACGGTATCGGACACAAGGTGCCAGTAGAGTGGGAACTGTGTAACTCACAGTGTCGGACACGGGGTGCCAGTAGAGTGGGAACGGTGTAACTCAGTGTCGGACACGGGGTGCCAGTAGAGTGGGAACGGTGTAACTCAGTGTCGGACACGGGGTACCAGTAGAGTGGGAACGGTGTTACTCACAGTGTCGGACACGGGGTGTCAGTAGAGTGGGAACGGTGTAACTCACGGTGTCGGACACGGGGTGCCAGTAGAGTGGGAACGGTGTAACTCAGAGTGTCGGACACGGGGTGTCAGTAGAGTGGGAACGGTGTAACTCACGGTGTCGGGCACGGGGTGCCAGTAGAGTGGGAACGGTGTAACTCAGAGTGTCGGACACGGGGTGGCAGTAGAGTGGGAACGGTGTAACTCACAGTGTCGGACACAGGGTGTCAGTAGAGTGGGAACGGTGTAACTCAGTGTCGGGCACGGGGTGCCAGTAGAGTGGGAACGGTGTAACTCACAGTGTCGGACACGGGGTGCCAGTAGAGTGGGAACGGTGTAACTCAGTGTCGGGCACGGGGTGCCAGTAGAGTGGGAACGGTGTAACTCACAGTGTCGGACACGGGGTGGCAGTAGAGTGGGAACTGTGTAACTCACAGTGTCGGACACGGGGTGTCAGTAGAGTGGGAACGGTGTAACTCACGGTGTCGGACACGGGGTGGCAGTAGAGTGGGAACGGTGTAACTCACGGTATCGGACACGGGGTGCCAGTAGAGTGGGAACGGTGTAACTCACAGTGTCGGACACGGGGTGCCAGTAGAGTGGGAACAGTGTAACTCACGGTGTCGGACCCGGGGTGCCAGTAGAGTGGGAACGGTGTAACTCACAGTGTCGGACACGAGGTGCCAGTAGATTGGGAACGGTGTAACTCACAGTGTCGGACACGAGGTGCCAGTAGAGTGGGAACGGTGTAACTCACAGTGTCGGACACGGGGTGGCAGTAGAGTGGGAACGGTGTAACTCACGGTGTCGGACACGGGGTGCCAGTAGAGTGGGAACGGTGTAACTCACAGTGTCGGACACGGGGTGGCAGTAGAGTGGGAACGGTGTAACTCACGGTATCGGACACAAGGTGCCAGTAGAGTGGGAACTGTGTAACTCACAGTGTCGGACACGGGGTGCCAGTAGAGTGGGAACGGTGTAACTCAGTGTCGGACACGGGGTGCCAGTAGAGTGGGAACGGTGTAACTCACAGTTTCGGGCACGGGGTGCCAGTAGAGTGGGAACGGTGTAACTCACAGTTTCGGGCACGGGGTGGCAGTAGAGTGGGAACGGTGTTACTCACAGTGTCGGACACGGGGTGCCAGTAGAGTGGGAACAGTGTTACTCATGGTGTCGGGCACGGGGTGCCAGTAGAGTGGGAACGGTGTAACTCACAGTGTCGGACACGGGGTGGCAGTAGAGTGGGAACTGTGTAACTCACAGTGTCGGACACGGGGTGTCAGTAGAGTGGGAACGGTGTAACTCACGGTGTCGGACACGGGGTGGCAGTAGAGTGGGAACGGTGTAACTCACGGTATCGGACACGGGGTGCCAGTAGAGTGGGAACGGTGTAACTCACAGTGTCGGACACGGGGTGCCAGTAGAGTGGGAACAGTGTAACTCACGGTGTCGGACCCGGGGTGTCAGTAGAGTGGGAACGGTGTAAATCACAGTGTCGTGCACGGGGTGCCAGTAGAGTGGGAACGGTGTAACTCACAGTGTCGGACACGAGGTGCCAGTAGATTGGGAACGGTGTAACTCACAGTGTCGGACACGAGGTGCCAGTAGAGTGGGAACGGTGTAACTCACAGTGTCGGACACGGGGTGGCAGTAGAGTGGGAACGGTGTAACTCACGGTGTCGGACACGGGGTGCCAGTAGAGTGGGAACGGTGTAACTCACAGTGTCGGACACGGGGTGGCAGTAGAGTGGGAACGGTGTAACTCACGGTATCGGACACAAGGTGCCAGTAGAGTGGGAACTGTGTAACTCACAGTGTCGGACACGGGGTGCCAGTAGAGTGGGAACGGTGTAACTCAGTGTCGGACACGGGGTGCCAGTAGAGTGGGAACGGTGTAACTCAGTGTCGGACACGGGGTGCCAGTAGAGTGGGAACGGTGTAACTCAGTGTCGGGCACGGGGTGTCAGTAGAGTGGGAACGGTGTAACTCACAGTGTCGTGCACGGGGTGTCAGTAGAGTGGGAACGGTGTAACTCAGTGTCGGGCACGGGGTGTCAGTAGAGTGGGAACGGTGTAACTCACAGTGTCGGGCACGGGGTGCCAGTAGAGTGGGAACGGTGTAACTCACAGTGTCGGGCACGGGGTGGCAGTAGAGTGGGAACGGTGTAACTCACAGTGTCGGACACGGGGTGGCAGTAGAGTGGGAATGGTGTTACTCACAGTTTCGGGCACGGGGTGCCAGTAGAATGGGAACGGTGTAACTCACGGTGTCGGGCACGGGGTGGCAGTAGAGTGGGAACGGTGTAACCCACGGTATCGGACACGGGGTGCCAGTAGAGTGGGAACGGTGTAACTCACAGTGTCGGACACGGGGTGCCAGTAGAGTGGGAACAGTGTAACTCACGGTGTCGGACCCGGGGTGTCAGTAGAGTGGGAACGGTGTAAATCACAGTGTCGTGCACGGGGTGCCAGTAGAGTGGGAACGGTGTAACTCACAGTGTCGGACACGAGGTGCCAGTAGATTGGGAACGGTGTAACTCACAGTGTCGGACACGAGGTGCCAGTAGAGTGGGAACGGTGTAACTCACAGTGTCGGACACGGGGTGGCAGTAGAGTGGGAACGGTGTAACTCACGGTGTCGGACACGGGGTGCCAGTAGAGTGGGAACGGTGTAACTCACAGTGTCGGACACGGGGTGGCAGTAGAGTGGGAACGGTGTAACTCACGGTATCGGACACAAGGTGCCAGTAGAGTGGGAACTGTGTAACTCACAGTGTCGGACACGGGGTGCCAGTAGAGTGGGAACGGTGTAACTCAGTGTCGGACACGGGGTGCCAGTAGAGTGGGAACGGTGTAACTCACAGTTTCGGGCACGGGGTGCCAGTAGAGTGGGAACGGTGTAACTCACAGTTTCGGGCACGGGGTGGCAGTAGAGTGGGAACGGTGTTACTCACAGTGTCGGACACGAGGTGCCAGTAGAGTGGGAACGGTGTAACTCACAGTGTCGGACACGGGGTGCCAGTAGAGTGGGAACAGTGTAACTCACGGTGTCGGACCCGGGGTGTCAGTAGAGTGGGAACGGTGTAAATCACAGTGTCGTGCACGGGGTGCCAGTAGAGTGGGAACGGTGTAACTCACAGTGTCGGACACGAGGTGCCAGTAGATTGGGAACGGTGTAACTCACAGTGTCGGACACGAGGTGCCAGTAGAGTGGGAACGGTGTAACTCACAGTGTCGGACACGGGGTGGCAGTAGAGTGGGAACGGTGTAACTCACGGTGTCGGACACGGGGTGCCAGTAGAGTGGGAACGGTGTAACTCACAGTGTCGGACACGGGGTGGCAGTAGAGTGGGAACGGTGTAACTCACGGTATCGGACACAAGGTGCCAGTAGAGTGGGAACTGTGTAACTCACAGTGTCGGACACGGGGTGCCAGTAGAGTGGGAACGGTGTAACTCAGTGTCGGACACGGGGTGCCAGTAGAGTGGGAACGGTGTAACTCACAGTTTCGGGCACGGGGTGCCAGTAGAGTGGGAACGGTGTAACTCACAGTTTCGGGCACGGGGTGGCAGTAGAGTGGGAACGGTGTTACTCACAGTGTCGGACACGGGGTGCCAGTAGAGTGGGAACAGTGTTACTCATGGTGTCGGGCACGGGGTGCCAGTAGAGTGGGAACGGTGTAACTCACAGTGTCGGACACGGGGTGGCAGTAGAGTGGGAACTGTGTAACTCACAGTGTCGGACACGGGGTGTCAGTAGAGTGGGAACGGTGTAACTCACGGTGTCGGACACGGGGTGGCAGTAGAGTGGGAACGGTGTAACTCACGGTATCGGACACGGGGTGCCAGTAGAGTGGGAACGGTGTAACTCACAGTGTCGGACACGGGGTGCCAGTAGAGTGGGAACAGTGTAACTCACGGTGTCGGACCCGGGGTGTCAGTAGAGTGGGAACGGTGTAAATCACAGTGTCGTGCACGGGGTGCCAGTAGAGTGGGAACGGTGTAACTCACAGTGTCGGACACGAGGTGCCAGTAGATTGGGAACGGTGTAACTCACAGTGTCGGACACGAGGTGCCAGTAGAGTGGGAACGGTGTAACTCACAGTGTCGGACACGGGGTGGCAGTAGAGTGGGAACGGTGTAACTCACGGTGTCGGACACGGGGTGCCAGTAGAGTGGGAACGGTGTAACTCACAGTGTCGGACACGGGGTGGCAGTAGAGTGGGAACGGTGTAACTCACGGTATCGGACACAAGGTGCCAGTAGAGTGGGAACTGTGTAACTCACAGTGTCGGACACGGGGTGCCAGTAGAGTGGGAACGGTGTAACTCAGTGTCGGACACGGGGTGCCAGTAGAGTGGGAACGGTGTAACTCAGTGTCGGACACGGGGTGCCAGTAGAGTGGGAACGGTGTAACTCAGTGTCGGGCACGGGGTGTCAGTAGAGTGGGAACGGTGTAACTCACAGTGTCGTGCACGGGGTGTCAGTAGAGTGGGAACGGTGTAACTCAGTGTCGGGCACGGGGTGTCAGTAGAGTGGGAACGGTGTAACTCACAGTGTCGGGCACGGGGTGCCAGTAGAGTGGGAACGGTGTAACTCACAGTGTCGGGCACGGGGTGGCAGTAGAGTGGGAACGGTGTAACTCACAGTGTCGGACACGGGGTGGCAGTAGAGTGGGAATGGTGTTACTCACAGTTTCGGGCACGGGGTGCCAGTAGAATGGGAACGGTGTAACTCACGGTGTCGGGCACGGGGTGGCAGTAGAGTGGGAACGGTGTAACCCACGGTATCGGACACGGGGTGCCAGTAGAGTGGGAACGGTGTAACTCACAGTGTCGGACACGGGGTGCCAGTAGAGTGGGAACAGTGTAACTCACGGTGTCGGACCCGGGGTGTCAGTAGAGTGGGAACGGTGTAAATCACAGTGTCGTGCACGGGGTGCCAGTAGAGTGGGAACGGTGTAACTCACAGTGTCGGACACGAGGTGCCAGTAGATTGGGAACGGTGTAACTCACAGTGTCGGACACGAGGTGCCAGTAGAGTGGGAACGGTGTAACTCACAGTGTCGGACACGGGGTGGCAGTAGAGTGGGAACGGTGTAACTCACGGTGTCGGACACGGGGTGCCAGTAGAGTGGGAACGGTGTAACTCACAGTGTCGGACACGGGGTGGCAGTAGAGTGGGAACGGTGTAACTCACGGTATCGGACACAAGGTGCCAGTAGAGTGGGAACTGTGTAACTCACAGTGTCGGACACGGGGTGCCAGTAGAGTGGGAACGGTGTAACTCAGTGTCGGACACGGGGTGCCAGTAGAGTGGGAACGGTGTAACTCACAGTTTCGGGCACGGGGTGCCAGTAGAGTGGGAACGGTGTAACTCACAGTTTCGGGCACGGGGTGGCAGTAGAGTGGGAACGGTGTTACTCACAGTGTCGGACACGGGGTGCCAGTAGAGTGGGAACAGTGTTACTCATGGTGTCGGGCACGGGGTGCCAGTAGAGTGGGAACGGTGTAACTCACAGTGTCGGACACGGGGTGGCAGTAGAGTGGGAACTGTGTAACTCACAGTGTCGGACACGGGGTGTCAGTAGAGTGGGAACGGTGTAACTCACGGTGTCGGACACGGGGTGGCAGTAGAGTGGGAACGGTGTAACTCACGGTATCGGACACGGGGTGCCAGTAGAGTGGGAACGGTGTAACTCACAGTGTCGGACACGGGGTGCCAGTAGAGTGGGAACAGTGTAACTCACGGTGTCGGACCCGGGGTGTCAGTAGAGTGGGAACGGTGTAAATCACAGTGTCGTGCACGGGGTGCCAGTAGAGTGGGAACGGTGTAACTCACAGTGTCGGACACGAGGTGCCAGTAGATTGGGAACGGTGTAACTCACAGTGTCGGACACGAGGTGCCAGTAGAGTGGGAACGGTGTAACTCACAGTGTCGGACACGGGGTGGCAGTAGAGTGGGAACGGTGTAACTCACGGTGTCGGACACGGGGTGCCAGTAGAGTGGGAACGGTGTAACTCACAGTGTCGGACACGGGGTGGCAGTAGAGTGGGAACGGTGTAACTCACGGTATCGGACACAAGGTGCCAGTAGAGTGGGAACTGTGTAACTCACAGTGTCGGACACGGGGTGCCAGTAGAGTGGGAACGGTGTAACTCAGTGTCGGACACGGGGTGCCAGTAGAGTGGGAACGGTGTAACTCAGTGTCGGACACGGGGTGCCAGTAGAGTGGGAACGGTGTAACTCAGTGTCGGGCACGGGGTGTCAGTAGAGTGGGAACGGTGTAACTCACAGTGTCGTGCACGGGGTGTCAGTAGAGTGGGAACGGTGTAACTCAGTGTCGGGCACGGGGTGTCAGTAGAGTGGGAACGGTGTAACTCACAGTGTCGGGCACGGGGTGCCAGTAGAGTGGGAACGGTGTAACTCACAGTGTCGGGCACGGGGTGGCAGTAGAGTGGGAACGGTGTAACTCACAGTGTCGGACACGGGGTGGCAGTAGAGTGGGAATGGTGTTACTCACAGTTTCGGGCACGGGGTGCCAGTAGAATGGGAACGGTGTAACTCACGGTGTCGGGCACAGGGTGGCAGTAGAGTGGGAACGGTGTAACTCACGGTGTCGGACACGGGGTTGCAGTAGAGTGGGAACGGTGTAACTCACAGTGTCGGACACGGGGTGGCAGTAGAGTGGGAACGGTGTAACTCACAGTGTCGGACACGGGGTGCCAGTAGAGTGGGAACGGTGTAACTCACAGTGTCGGACACGGGGTGGCAGTAGAGTGGGAACGGTGTAACTCACAGTGTCGGACACAGGGTGGCAGTAGAGTGGGAACTGTGTAACTCACAGTGTTGGACATGGGGTGTCAGCAGAATGGGAACGGTGTAACTCACAGTGTCGGGCACGGGGTGCCAGTAGAGTGGGAACGGTGTAACTCACGGTGTCGGACACGGGTTGCCAGTAGAGTGGGAACGGTGTAACTCTCAGTGTCGGACACAGGGTGCCAGTACAGTGGGAACGGTGTAACTCAGTGCTGGGCATGGGGTGTCAGTAGAGTGGGAACAGTGTTACTCACGGTGTCGGACACGGGGTGCCTGTAGAGTGGGAACGGTGTAACTCAGTGTCGGACACGGGGTGCCAGTAGAGTGGGGACGGTGTTACTCAGTATCGGACACGGGGTGCCAGTAGACTGGGAACGGTGTAACTCACAGTGTCGGACACTGGGTGCCAGTAGAGTGGGAACGGTGTAACTCACGGTGTCGGGCACGGGGTGGCAGTAGAGTGGGAACGGTGTAACTCACAGTGTCGGGCATGGGCTGCCAGTAGAGTGGGAATGGTGTAACTCACAGTGTCGGACATGGGGTGCCGGCAGAGTGGGAACGGTGTAACGCACAGTGTCGGGCATGGGGTGCCAAGAGAGTGGGAACGGTGTAACTCACAGTCTCGGACACGGGGTGTCAGTACAGTGGGAACGGTGTAACTCACAGTGTCGGACGCGGGGTGCCAGTAGAGTGGGAACGGTGTAACTCACAGTATCGGACACGGGGTGTCAGTACAGTGGGAACGGTGTAAATCACAGTGTCGGACATGGTGTGCCAGTAGAGTGGGAACGGTGTAACTCACAGTATCGGACACGGGGTGTCAGTACAGTGGGAACGGTGTAACTCACAGTGTCGGGCACAGGGTGCCAGTAGAGTGGGAACGGTGTAACTCACGGTGTCGGACACGGGGTGCCAGTAGAGTGGGAACGGTGTAACTCACAGTGTCGGGCATGGGGTGCCAGTAGAGTGGCAACGGTGTAACTCACGGTGTCGGGCACGAGGTGCCAGTAGAGTGGGAACGGTGTAACTCACAGTTTCGGGCACGGGGTGTCAGTAGAGTGGGAACGGTGTAACTCACGGTGTCGGGCACGGGGTGTCAGTAGACTGGGAACGGTGTAATTCACAGTGTTGGACACGGGGTGCCAGTAGACTGGGAACGGTGTAACTCACAGTGTCGGACACGGGGTGTCAGTAGAGTGGGAACGGTGTAACTCACAGTGTCGGACACGGGGTGCCAGTAGAGTGGGAACGGTGTAACTCACGGTGTCGGGCACGAGGTGCCAGTAGAGTGGGAACGGTGTAACTCACAGTTTCGGGCACGGGGTGTCAGTAGAGTGGGAACGGTGTAACTCACGGTGTCGGGCACGGGGTGTCAGTAGAGTGGGAACGGTGTAACTCACAGTTTCGGGCATGTGGTGCCGGCAGACTGGGAACTGTGTAACTCACAGTGTCGGACACGGGGTGCCAGTAGAGTGGGAACGGTGTTACTCACGGTGTCGGGCACGGGGTGGCAGTAGAGTGGGAACGGTGTAACTCACGGTGTCGGGCACAGGGTGCCAGTAGAGTGGGAACGGTGTAACTCACAGTGTCGGACACTGGGTGCCAATAGAGTGGGAACGGTGTAACTAACGGTGTCGGACACGGGGTGCCAGTAGAGTGGGAACGGTGTAACTCACAGTGTCGGGCATGGGGTGCCAGTAGAGTGGGAACGGTGTAACTCACGGTGTCGGACACGGGGTGCCAGTAGAGTGGGAACGGTGTAACTCAGTGTCGGGCACGGGGTGTCAGTAGAGTGGGAACGGTGTAACTCAGTGTCGGGCACGGGGTGTCAGTAGAGTGGGAACGGTGTAACTCACGGTGTCGGGCACGGGGTGTCAGTAGAGTGGGAACGGTGTAACTCACAGTGTCGGACACGGGGTGTCAGTACAGTGGGAACGGTGTAACTCACAGTGTCGGACACGGGGTGCCAGTAGTGTGGGGTGCCAGTAGAGTGGGAACGGTGTAACTCACCGTGTCGGGCACGAGGTGCCAGTAGAGTGGGAACGGTGTAACTCACAGTGTCGGACACGGGGTGGCAGTAGAGTGGGAACGGTGTAACTCACAGTGTCGGGCACGGGGTGTCAGTACAGTGGGAACGGTGTAACTCACAGTGTCGGACACGAGGTGCCAGTAGAGTGGGAACGGTGTAAATCACAGTGTCGGACACGAGGTGCCAGTAGAGTGGGAACGGTGTAACTCAGTGTTGGACACGGGGTGGCAGTAGAGTGGGAACGGTGTAACTCACGGTGTCGGGCACAGGGTGCCAGTAGAGTGGGAACGGTGTAACTCACAGTGTCGGACATGGGGTGGCAGTAGAGTGGGAACGGTGTAACTCACAGTTTCGGGCACGGGGTGCCGGCAGAGTGGGAACTGTGTAACTCACAGTTTCGGGCACGGGGTGCCAGTAGAGTGGGAACGGTGTAACTCACAGTGTCGGACACGGGGTGTCAGTAGAGTGGGAACGGTGTTACTCAGTATCGGACATGGGGTGCCAGTAGAGTGGGAACGGTGTAACTCACAGTGTCGGACACGGGGTGCCAGTAGAGTGGGAACGGTGTAACTCACAGTGTCGCACACGGTGTGTCAGTAGTGTGGGAACGGTGTAACTCACAGTGTCGGGCACGGGGTGCCAGTAGAGTGGGAACGGTGTTACTCACTGTGTCGGACACGGGGTGTCAGTAGAGTGGGAACGGTGTAACTCACAGTGTCGGGCACGGGGTGCCAGTAGAGTGGGAAATGTGTAACTCACAGTGTCGGACACGGGGTGTCAGTAGAGTGGGAACGGTGTAACTCACGGTGTCGGACACGGGTTGCCAGTAGAGTGGGAAATGTGTAACTCACAGTATCGGACACGGGGTGCCAGTAGAGTGGGAACGGTGTAACTCACAGTGTCGGACACGGGGTGTCAGTAGAGTGGGAACGGTGTAACTCACAGTGTCGGACACGGGGTGCCAGTAGAGTGGGAACGGTGTAACTCACAGTGTCGGACAAGGGGTGCCAGTAGAGTGGGAACGGTGTAACTCACAGTGTCGGACACGGGGTGCCAGTAGAATGGGAACGGTGTTACTCACAGTGTCGGACACGGGGTGCCAGTAGAGTGGGAACGGTGTAACTCACAGTGTCGGACAAGGGGTGCCAGTAGAGTGGGAACGGTGTAACTCACAGTGTCGGGCACGGGGTGCCAGTAGAGTGGGAACGGTGTAACTCAGTGTCGGACACGGGGTGCCAGTAGAGTGGGAACGGTGTAACTCTCAGTGTCGGACACAGGGTGCCAGTACAGTGGGAACGGTGTAACTCAGTGCTGGGCATGGGGTGTCAGTAGAGTGGGAACAGTGTTACTCACGGTGTCGGACACGGGGTGCCTGTAGAGTGGGAACGGTGTAACTCAGTGTCGGACACGGGGTGCCAGTAGAGTGGGGACGGTGTTACTCAGTATCGGACACGGGGTGCCAGTAGACTGGGAACGGTGTAACTCACAGTGTCGGACACTGGGTGCCAGTAGAGTGGGAACGGTGTAACTCACGGTGTCGGGCACGGGGTGGCAGTAGAGTGGGAACGGTGTAACTCACAGTGTCGGGCATGGGCTGCCAGTAGAGTGGGAATGGTGTAACTCACAGTGTCGGACATGGGGTGCCGGCAGAGTGGGAACGGTGTAACGCACAGTGTCGGGCATGGGGTGCCAAGAGAGTGGGAACGGTGTAACTCACAGTCTCGGACACGGGGTGTCAGTACAGTGGGAACGGTGTAACTCACAGTGTCGGACGCGGGGTGCCAGTAGAGTGGGAACGGTGTAACTCACAGTATCGGACACGGGGTGTCAGTACAGTGGGAACGGTGTAAATCACAGTGTCGGACATGGGGTGCCAGTAGAGTGGGAACGGTGTAACTCACAGTATCGGACACGGGGTGTCAGTACAGTGGGAACGGTGTAACTCACAGTGTCGGGCACAGGGTGCCAGTAGAGTGGGAACGGTGTAACTCACGGTGTCGGACACGGGGTGCCAGTAGAGTGGGAACGGTGTAACTCACAGTGTCGGGCATGGGGTGCCAGTAGAGTGGCAACGGTGTAACTCACGGTGTCGGGCACGAGGTGCCAGTAGAGTGGGAACGGTGTAACTCACAGTTTCGGGCACGGGGTGTCAGTAGAGTGGGAACGGTGTAACTCACGGTGTCGGGCACGGGGTGTCAGTAGACTGGGAACGGTGTAATTCACAGTGTTGGACACGGGGTGCCAGTAGACTGGGAACGGTGTAACTCACAGTGTCGGACACGGGGTGTCAGTAGAGTGGGAACGGTGTAACTCACAGTGTCGGACACGGGGTGCCAGTAGAGTGGGAACGGTGTAACTCACGGTGTCGGGCACGAGGTGCCAGTAGAGTGGGAACGGTGTAACTCACAGTTTCGGGCACGGGGTGTCAGTAGAGTGGGAACGGTGTAACTCACGGTGTCGGGCACGGGGTGTCAGTAGAGTGGGAACGGTGTAACTCACAGTTTCGGGCATGTGGTGCCGGCAGACTGGGAACTGTGTAACTCACAGTGTCGGACACGGGGTGCCAGTAGAGTGGGAACGGTGTTACTCACGGTGTCGGGCACGGGGTGGCAGTAGAGTGGGAACGGTGTAACTCACGGTGTCGGGCACAGGGTGCCAGTAGAGTGGGAACGGTGTAACTCACAGTGTCGGACACTGGGTGCCAATAGAGTGGGAACGGTGTAACTAACGGTGTCGGACACGGGGTGCCAGTAGAGTGGGAACGGTGTAACTCACAGTGTCGGGCATGGGGTGCCAGTAGAGTGGGAACGGTGTAACTCACGGTGTCGGACACGGTGTGCCAGTAGAGTGGGAACGGTGTAACTCAGTGTCGGGCACGGGGTGTCAGTAGAGTGGGAACGGTGTAACTCAGTGTCGGGCACGGGGTGTCAGTAGAGTGGGAACGGTGTAACTCACGGTGTCGGGCACGGGGTGTCAGTAGAGTGGGAACGGTGTAACTCACAGTGTCGGACACGGGGTGTCAGTACAGTGGGAACGGTGTAACTCACAGTGTCGGACACGGGGTGCCAGTAGTGTGGGGTGCCAGTAGAGTGGGAACGGTGTAACTCACCGTGTCGGGCACGAGGTGCCAGTAGAGTGGGAACGGTGTAACTCACAGTGTCGGACACGGGGTGGCAGTAGAGTGGGAACGGTGTAACTCACAGTGTCGGGCACGGGGTGTCAGTACAGTGGGAACGGTGTAACTCACAGTGTCGGACACGAGGTGCCAGTAGAGTGGGAACGGTGTAAATCACAGTGTCGGACACGAGGTGCCAGTAGAGTGGGAACGGTGTAACTCAGTGTTGGACACGGGGTGGCAGTAGAGTGGGAACGGTGTAACTCACGGTGTCGGGCACAGGGTGCCAGTAGAGTGGGAACGGTGTAACTCACAGTGTCGGACATGGGGTGGCAGTAGAGTGGGAACGGTGTAACTCACAGTTTCGGGCACGGGGTGCCGGCAGAGTGGGAACTGTGTAACTCACAGTGTCGGGCACGGGGTGCCGGCAGAGTGGGAACTGTGTAACTCACAGTGTCGGGCACGGGGTGCCAGTAGAGTGGGAACGGTGTAACTCACAGTATCGGGCACGGGGTGCCGGCAGAGTGGGAACTGTGTAACTCACAGTGTCGGGCACGGGGTGCCAGTAGAGTGGGAACGGTGTAACTCACAGTGTCGGACCCGGGGTGTCAGTAGAGTGGGAACTGTGTAACTCACAGTTTCGGGCACGGGGTGCCAGTAGAGTGGGAACGGTGTAACTCACAGTGTCGGACACGGGGTGTCAGTAGAGTGGGAACGGTGTTACTCAGTATCGGACATGGGGTGCCAGTAGAGTGGGAACGGTGTAACTCACAGTGTCGGACACGGGGTGCCAGTAGAGTGGGAACGGTGTAACTCACAGTGTCGCACACGGTGTGTCAGTAGTGTGGGAACGGTGTAACTCACAGTGTCGGGCACGGGGTGCCAGTAGAGTGGGAACGGTGTTACTCACTGTGTCGGACACGGGGTGTCAGTAGAGTGGGAACGGTGTAACTCACAGTGTCGGGCACGGGGTGCCAGTAGAGTGGGAAATGTGTAACTCACAGTGTCGGACACGGGGTGTCAGTAGAGTGGGAACGGTGTAACTCACGGTGTCGGACACGGGTTGCCAGTAGAGTGGGAAATGTGTAACTCACAGTATCGGACACGGGGTGCCAGTAGAGTGGGAACGGTGTAACTCACAGTGTCGGACACGGGGTGTCAGTAGAGTGGGAACGGTGTAACTCACAGTGTCGGACACGGGGTGCCAGTAGAGTGGGAACGGTGTAACTCACAGTGTCGGACAAGGGGTGCCAGTAGAGTGGGAACGGTGTAACTCACAGTGTCGGACACGGGGTGCCAGTAGAATGGGAACGGTGTTACTCACAGTGTCGGACACGGGGTGCCAGTAGAGTGGGAACGGTGTAACTCACAGTGTCGGACAAGGGGTGCCAGTAGAGTGGGAACGGTGTAACTCACAGTGTCGGGCACGGGGTGCCAGTAGAGTGGGAACGGTGTAACTCACAGTGTCGGACACGGGGTGCCAGTAGATTGGGAACGGTGTAATTCACAGTGTCGGACACGAGGTGCCAGTAGATTGGGAACGATGTAACTCACAGTGTCGGACACGAGGTGCCAGTAGAGTGGGAACGGTGTAACTCACAGTTTCGGGCACGGGGTGCCGGCAGAGTGGGAACGGTGTAACTCACAGTGTCGGACACGGGGTGTCAGTAGAGTGGGAACGGTGTTACTCAGTATCGGACATGGGGTGCCAGTAGAGTGGGAACGGTGTAACTCACAGTGTCGGACACGGGGTGTCAGTACAGTGGGAACGGTGTAACTCACAGTGTCGGACACGGGGTGCCAGTAGAGTGGGAACGGTGTAACTCAGTGTCGGGCACGGGGTGTCAGTACAGTGGGAACGGTGTAACTCACAGTGTCGGACACGAGGTGCCAGTAGAGTGGGAACGGTGTAAATCACAGTGTCGGACACGAGGTGCCAGTAGAGTGGGAACGGTGTAACTCAGTGTTGGACACGGGGTGGCAGTAGAGTGGGAACGGTGTAACTCACGGTGTCGGGCACAGGGTGCCAGTAGAGTGGGAACGGTGTAACTCACAGTGTCGGACATGGGGTGGCAGTAGAGTGGGAACGGTGTAACTCACAGTTTCGGGCACGGGGTGCCGGCAGAGTGGGAACTGTGTAACTCACAGTTTCGGGCACGGGGTGCCAGTAGAGTGGGAACGGTGTAACTCACAGTGTCGGACACGGGGTGTCAGTAGAGTGGGAACGGTGTTACTCAGTATCGGACATGGGGTGCCAGTAGAGTGGGAACGGTGTAACTCACAGTGTCGGACACGGGGTGCCAGTAGAGTGGGAACGGTGTAACTCACAGTGTCGCACACGGTGTGTCAGTAGTGTGGGAACGGTGTAACTCACAGTGTCGGGCACGGGGTGCCAGTAGAGTGGGAACGGTGTTACTCACTGTGTCGGACACGGGGTGTCAGTAGAGTGGGAACGGTGTAACTCACAGTGTCGGGCACGGGGTGCCAGTAGAGTGGGAAATGTGTAACTCACAGTGTCGGACACGGGGTGTCAGTAGAGTGGGAACGGTGTAACTCACGGTGTCGGACACGGGTTGCCAGTAGAGTGGGAAATGTGTAACTCACAGTATCGGACACGGGGTGCCAGTAGAGTGGGAACGGTGTAACTCACAGTGTCGGACACGGGGTGTCAGTAGAGTGGGAACGGTGTAACTCACAGTGTCGGACACGGGGTGTCAGTAGAGTGGGAACGGTGTAACTCACAGTGTCGGACAAGGGGTGCCAGTAGAGTGGGAACGGTGTAACTCACAGTGTCGGACACGGGGTGCCAGTAGAATGGGAACGGTGTTACTCACAGTGTCGGACACGGGGTGCCAGTAGAGTGGGAACGGTGTAACTCACAGTGTCGGACAAGGGGTGCCAGTAGAGTGGGAACGGTGTAACTCACAGTGTCGGGCACGGGGTGCCAGTAGAGTGGGAACGGTGTAACTCACAGTGTCGGACACGGGGTGCCAGTAGATTGGGAACGGTGTAATTCACAGTGTCGGACACGAGGTGCCAGTAGATTGGGAACGATGTAACTCACAGTGTCGGACACGAGGTGCCAGTAGAGTGGGAACGGTGTAACTCACAGTTTCGGGCACGGGGTGCCGGCAGAGTGGGAACTGTGTAACTCACAGTTTCGGGCACGGGGTGCCAGTAGAGTGGGAACGGTGTAACTCACAGTGTCGGACACGGGGTGTCAGTAGAGTGGGAACGGTGTTACTCAGTATCGGACATGGGGTGCCAGTAGAGTGGGAACGGTGTAACTCACAGTGTCGGACACGGGGTGTCAGTACAGTGGGAACGGTGTAACTCACAGTGTCGGACACGGGGTGCCAGTAGAGTGGGAACGGTGTAACTCAGTGTCGGGCACGGGGTGTCAGTAGAGTGGGAACGGTGTAACTCACAGTGTCGGGCACGGGGTGCCAGTAGAGTGGGAACGGTGTAACTCACAGTGTCGGACACGGGGTGCCAGTAGAGTGGGAATGGTGTTACTCACGGTGTCGGACACGGGGTGGCAGTAGAGTGGGAACGGTGTAACTCACGGTGTCGGACACGGGGTGGCAGTAGAGTGGGAACGGTGTTACTCACGGTGTCGGACACGGGTTGCCAGTAGAGTGGGAAATGTGTAACTCACAGTATCGGACACGGGGTGTCAGTAGAGTGGGAACGGTGTAACTCACAGTGTCGGACACAGGGTGCCAGTACAGTGGGAACGGTGTAACTCAGTGCTGGGCATGGGGTGTCAGTAGAGTGGGAACAGTGTTACTCACGGTGTCGGACACGGGGTGCCTGTAGAGTGGGAACGGTGTAACTCAGTGTCGGACACGGGGTGCCAGTAGAGTGGGGACGGTGTTACTCAGTATCGGACACGGGGTGCCAGTAGACTGGGAACGGTGTAACTCACAGTGTCGGACACTGGGTGCCAGTAGAGTGGGAACGGTGTAACTCAGTGTCGGACACGGGGTGCCAGTAGAGTGGGAACGGTGTAACTCACAGTGTCGGACACGGGGTGGCAGTAGAGTGGGAATGGTGTAACTCACAGTGTCGGACATGGGGTGCCAGTAGAGTGGGAACGGTGTAACTCACGGTGTCGGGCATGGGGTGCCAGTAGAGTGGGAATGGTGTAACTCACAGTGTCGGACATGGGGTGCCAGTAGAGTGGGAACGGTGTAACTCACAGTGTCGGGCACGGGGTGCCGGCAGAGTGGGAACGGTGTAACGCACAGTGTCGGGCATGGGGTGCCAAGAGAGTGGGAACGGTGTAACTCACAGTCTCGGACACGGGGTGTCAGTACAGTGGGAACGGTGTAACTCACAGTGTCGGACGCGGGGTGCCAGTAGAGTGGGAACGGTGTAACTCACAGTATCGGACACGGGGTGTCAGTACAGTGGGAACGGTGTAAATCACAGTGTCGGACATGGGGTGCCAGTAGAGTGGGAACGGTGTAACTCACAGTATCGGACACGGGGTGTCAGTACAGTGGGAACGGTGTAACTCACAGTGTCGGACACGGGGTGCCAGTAGAGTGGGAACGGTGTAACTCACAGTGTCGGACACGGGGTGCCAGTACAGTGGGAACGGTGTAACTCACGGTGTCGGACCCGGGGTGTCAGTAGAGTGGGAACGGTGTAACTCACAGTGTCATGCATGGGGTGTCAGTAGAGTGGGAACGGTGTAACTCACAGTGTCGGACACTGGGTGGCAGTAGAATGGGAACGGTGTAACTCACGGTGTCGGGCACGAGGTGCCAGTAGAGTGGGAACGGTGTAACTCACAGTTTCGGGCATGTGGTGCCGGCAGAGTGGGAACTGTGTAACTCACAGTGTCGGACACGGGGTGCCAGTAGAGTGGGAACAGTGTTACTCACGGTTTCGGGCACGGGGTGGCAGTAGAGTGGGAACGGTGTAACTCACGGTGTCGGACACGGGGTGGCAGTAGAGTGGGAACGGTGTAACTCACGGTATCGGACACGGGGTGGCAGTAGAGTGGGAACAGTGTAACTCACAGTGTCGGACACGGGGTGGCAGTAGAGTGGGAACGGTGTAACTCACAGTTTCGGACACAGGGTGGCAGTAGAGTGGGAACGGTGTAACTCACAGTGTCGGACACGGGGTGTCAGTAGAGTGGGAACGGTGTAACTCACAGTGTCGGGCACGGGGTGCCAGTAGAGTGGGAACGGTGTAACTCACAGTGTCGGTCACGGGGTGCCAGTAGAGTGGGAACGGTGTAACTCACGGTGTCGGACACGGGGTGTCAGTAGACTGGGAACGGTGTAACTCACAGTGTCGGACACAGGGTGCCAGTACAGTGGGCACGGTGTAACTCAGTGCTGGGCATGGGGTGTCAGTAGAGTGGGAACAGTGTTACTCACGGTGTCGGACACGGGGTGCCTGTAGAGTGGGACGGTGTAACTCAGTGTCGGACACGGGGTGCCAGTAGAGTGGGGACGGTGTTACTCAGTATCGGACATGGGGTGCCAGTGGACTGGGAACCGTGTAACTCACAGTGTCGGACATGGGGTGCCAGTAGAGTGGGAACGGTGTATCTCACAGTGTCGGGCACGGGGTGCCGACAGAGTGGGAACGGTGTAACGCACAGTGTCGGCATGGGGTGCCAAGAGAGTGGGAACGGTGTAACTCACAGTGTCGGACACGGGGTGCCAGTAGAGTGGGAACGGTGTAACTCACAGTATCGGACACGGGGTGTCAGTACAGTGGGAACGGTGTAAATCACAGTGTCGGACACGGGGTGCCAGTAGAGTGGGAACGGTGTAACTCACAGTATCGGACACGGGGTGTCAGTACAGTGGGAACGGTGTAACTCACAGTGTCGGACACGGGGTGCCAGTAGAGTGGGAACGGTGTAACTCACGGTGTCGGACCCGGGGTGTCAGTAGAGTGGGAACGGTGTAACTCACAGTGTCGTGCACGGGGTGTCAGTAGAGTGGGAACGGTGTAACTCACAGTGTCGGACACTGGGTGGCATTAGAATGGGAACGGTGTAACTCACGGTGTCGGGCACGAGGTGCCAGTAGAGTGGGAACGGTGTTACTCACAGTTTCGGGCATGGGGTGCCGGCAGAGTGGGAACTGTGTAACTCACAGTGTCGGACACGGGGTGCCAGTAGAGTGGGAACAGTGTTACTCACAGTGTCGGGCACGGGGTGCCAGTAGAGTGGGAACGGTGTAACTCACGGTATCGGACACGGGGTGTCAGTAGAGTGGGAACGGTGTAACTCACGGTGTCGGGCACGGGGTGCCAGTAGAGTGGGAACGGTGTAACTCACAGTGTCGGACACGGGGTGGCAGTAGAGTGGGAACGGTGTAACTCACAGTGTCGGACACGGGGTGGCAGTAGAGTGGGAACGGTGTAACTCACAGTGTCGGACACGGGGTGGCAGTAGAGTGGGAACGGTGTAACTCACGGTATCGGACACGGGGTGGCAGTAGAGTGGGAACGGTGTAACTCACAGTGTCGGACACAGGGTGCCAGTAGAGTGGGAACGGTGTAACTCAGTGCTGGGCATGGGGTGTCAGTAGAGTGGGAACAGTGTTACTCACGGTGTCGGACACGGGGTGCCAGTAGAGTGGGAACGGTGTAACTCACAGTGTCGGACACAGGGTGCCAGTAGAGTGGGAACGGTGTAACTCAGTGCTGGGCATGGGGTGTCAGTAGAGTGGGAACAGTGTTACTCACGGTGTCGGACACGGGGTGCCTGTAGAGTGGGACGGTGTAACTCAGTGTCGGACACGGGGTGCCAGTAGAGTGGGGACGGTGTTACTCAGTATCGGACACGGGGCGCCAGTAGACTGGGAACGGTGTAACTCACAGTGTCGGACACTGGGTGCCAGTAGAGTGGGAACGGTGTAACTCAGTGTCGGACACGGGGTGCCAGTAGAGTGGGAATGGTGTTACTCACGGTGTCGGACACGGGGTGCCATTAGAGTGGGAACGGTGTAACTCACGGTGTCGGGCATGGGGTGCCAGTAGTGTGGGAATGGTGTAACTCACAGTGTCGGACATGGGGTGCCAGTAGAGTGGGAACGGTGTAACTCACAGTGTCGGGCACGGGGTGCCGGCAGAGTGGGAACGGTGTAACGCACAGTGTCGGGCATGGGATGCCAAGAGAGTGGGAACGGTGTAACTCACAGTCTCGGACACGGGGTGTCAGTACAGTGGGAACGGTGTAACTCACAGTGTCGGACACGGGGTGCCAGTAGAGTGGGAACGGTGTAACTCACAGTATCGGACACGGGGTGTCAGTACAGTGGGAACGGTGTAACTCACAGTGTCGGACACGGGGTGCCAGTAGAGTGGGAACGGTGTAACTCACGGTGTCGGACCCGGGGTGTCAGTAGAGTGGGAACGGTGTAACTCACAGTGTCGGTCACGGGGTGCCAGTAGAGTGGGAACGGTGTAACTCACGGTGTCGGACACGGGGTGTCAGTAGACTGGGAACGGTGTAACTCACAGTGTCGGACACAGGGTGCCAGTACAGTGGGAACGGTGTAACTCAGTGCTGGGCATGGGGTGTCAGTAGAGTGGGAACGGTGTAACTCACAGTATCGGACACGGGGTGTCAGTACAGTGGGAACGGTGTAACTCACAGTGTCGGACACGGGGTGTCAGTAGAGTGGGAACAGTGTTACTCACGGTGTCGGACACGGGGTGCCTGTAGAGTGGGACGGTGTAACTCAGTGTCGGACACGGGGTGCCAGTAGAGTGGGGACGGTGTTACTCAGTATCGGACACGGGGCGCCAGTGGACTGGGAACGGTGTAACTCACAGTGTCGGGCACGGGGTGCCGACAGAGTGGGAACGGTGTAACGCACAGTGTAGGGCATGGGGTGCCAAGAGAGTGGGAACGGTGTAACTCACAGTGTCGGACACGGGGTGCCAGTAGAGTGGGAACGGTGTAACTCACAGTGTCGGACACGGGGTGTCAGTACAGTGGGAACGGTGTAAATCACAGTGTCGGACACGGGGTGCCAGTAGAGTGGGAACGGTGTAATTCACAGTGTCGGACACGGGGTGTCAGTACAGTGGGAACGGTGTAACTCACAGTGTCGGACACGGGGTGCCAGTAGAGTGGGAACGGTGTAACTCACGGTGTCGGACCCGGGGTGTCAGTAGAGTGGGAACGGTGTAACTCACAGTGTCGTGCACGGGGTGTCAGTAGAGTGGGAACGGTGTAACTCACAGTGTCGGACACTGGGTGGCATTAGAATGGGAACGGTGTAACTCACGGTGTCGGGCACGAGGTGCCAGTAGAGTGGGAACGGTGTAACTCACAGTTTCGGGCATGGGGTGCCGGCAGAGTGGGAACTGTGTAACTCACAGTGTCGGACACGGGGTGCCAGTAGAGTGGGAACAGTGTTACTCACGGTGTCGGGCACGGGGTGGCAGTAGAGTGGGAACGGTGTAACTCACGGTGTCGGGCACAGGGTGCCAGTAGAGTGGGAACGGTGTAACTCACAGTGTCGGACACGGGGTGGCAGTAGAGTGGGAACGGTGTAACTCACAGTGTCGGACACGGGGTGGCAGTAGAGTGGGAACGGTGTAACTCACAGTGTCGGACACGGGGTGGCAGTACAGTGGGAACGGTGTAACTCACGGTATCGGACACGGGGTGGCAGTAGACTGGGAACGGTGTAACTCACAGTGTCGGGCACGGGGTGTCAGTAGAGTGGGAACGGTGTAACTCACAGTGTCGGACACAGGGTGCCAGTAGAGTGGGAACGGTGTAACTCAGTGCTGGGCATGGGGTGTCAGTAGAGTGGGAACAGTGTTACTCACGGTGTCGGACACGGGGTGCCTGTAGAGTGGGACGGTGTAACTCAGTGTCGGACACGGGGTGCCAGTAGAGTGGGGACGGTGTTACTCAGTATCGGACACGGGGTGCCAGTAGAGTGGGAACGGTGTAACTCACAGTGTCGGACACGGGGTGCCAGTAGAGTGGGAACGGTGTAACTCACAGTATCGGACACTGGGTGCCAGTAGAGTGGGGTGCCAGTAGAGTGGGAACGGTGTAACTCACGGTGTCGGGCACGGGGTGTCAGTAGAGTGGGAACGGTGTGACTCACAGTATCGGACACGGGGTGTCAGTACAGTGGGAACGGTGTAACTCACAGTGTCGGACACGGGGTGCCAGTAGAGTGGGAACGGTGTAACTCACGGTGTCGGACCCGGGGTGTCAGTAGAGTGGGAACGGTGTAACTCACAGTGTCGTGCACGGGGTGTCAGTCGAGTGGGAACGGTGTAACTCACAGTGTCGGACACGGGGTGGCAGTAGAATGGGAACGGTGTAACTCACAGTGTCGGACACGGGGTGTCAGTAGAGTGGGAACGGTGTAACTCACGGTGTCGGGCACGAGGTGCCAGTAGAGTGGGAACGGTGTAACTCACGGTGTCGGACCCGGGGTGTCAGTAGAGTGGGAACGGTGTAACTCACAGTGTCGTGCACGGGGTGTCAGTCGAGTGGGAACGGTGTAACTCACAGTGTCGGACACGGGGTGGCAGTAGAATGGGAACGGTGTAACTCACGGTGTCGGGCACGAGGTGCCAGTAGAGTGGGAACGGTGTAACTCACAGTTTCGGGCATGGGGTGCCGGCAGAGTGGGAACTGTGTAACTCACAGTGTCGGACACGGGGTGCCAGTAGAGTGGGAACGGTGTAACTCACAGTGTCGGACACGGGGTGCCAGTAGACTGGGAACGGTGTAACTCACAGTGTCGGGCACGGGGTGTCAGTAGAGTGGGAACGGTGTAACTCAGTATCGGACACGGGGTGGCAGTAGAGTGGGAACGGTGTAACTCACAGTGTCGGACACGGGGTGCCAGTAGAGTGGGAACGGTGTAACTCACAGTGTCGGACACGGGGTGCCAGTAGAGTGGGAACAGTGTTACTCACGGTGTCGGACACGGGGTGCCAGTAGAGTGGGAACAGTGTTACTCACGGTGTCGGGTACGGGGTGGCAGTAGAATGGGAACGGTGTAACTCACAGTGTCGGGCACAGGGTGCCAGTAGAGTGGGAACGGTGTAACTCACGGTGTCGGACACGGGGTGCCAGTAGAGTGGGAACGGTGTAACTCAGAGTGTCGGACACGGGGTGTCAGTAGAGTGGGAACGGTGTAACTCACAGTGTCGGACACGGGATGGCAGTAGAGTGGGAACGGTGTAACTCACAGTGTCGGACACGGGGTGGCAGTAGAATGGGAACGGTGTAACTCACAGTGTCGGACACAGGGTGCCAGTAGACTGGGAACGGTGTTACTCACAGTGTCGGGCACAGGGTGCCAGGAGAGTGGGAACGGTGTAACTCACAGTTTCGGGCATGGGGTGCCGGCAGAGTGGGAACTGTGTAACTCACAGTGTCGGACACGGGGTGCCAGTAGAGTGGGAACAGTGTTACTTACGGTGTCGGGCATGGGGTGTCAGTAGAGTGGGAACGGTGTAACTCACAGTGTCGGACACGGGGTGCCAGTAGAGTGGGAACAGTGTTACTCACGGTGTCGGGCATGGGGTGTCAGTAGAGTGGGAACAGGTTTTATCATTGTTATGAGAAACAGATAGAGAGACAGAGATAGAGAGTGACAGAGACAGACACAGAAAGTGAGAGATAGAGAGTGAGAGAGAGAAAACAGAGAGAGAGATAGAGAGTGACAGAGACAGACACTGAAAGTTAGAGACAGAGAGTGAGAGAGATAGAGAGTGACAGAGACAGACACTGAAAGTGAGAGATAGAGAGTGAGAGAGAGAAAACAGAGAGAGAGATAGAGAGTGACAGAGACAGACACTGAAAGTGAGAGATAGAAAGTGAGAGAGAGAAAACAGAGAGAGAGATTGCGAGTGACAGAGACAGACACTGAAAGTGAGAGATAGAGAGTGACAGAGACAGACACTGAAAGTGAGAGAGAGAGAGAAAACAGAGAGAGAGATAGAGAGTGAGAGAGAGAAAACTGACAGAGACAGAGATAGAGAGTGATAGAGACAGACACACACAGAGAAAGTGAAGGAGATTGAGTATTGATGATGGTTCGTTACTGTCTCAGGTACTGAGCTACTGAAATGTGACGAATGGTTTCTAAATGTCTTGACCACTGAGTTTCAGTGAAAAGTTCTAATTAAGTTCGAGCTTTTCTGTCGCCGTAAGGCACGTGCACCCAATGTAATAACACCATGAAAACGTGCCTCTTCACCAGAACCACAGAGAACATCACAGACATGACTGACATAAGTTAACAAATCCTACGTAATTTACACAACATTAGTGAAAGATTGAGCAGTCAGAAATAAATACAATCGACAACAGTCAGAAGTCAACTGCCCAGCACTTCAACCACACACACAGAGTGCTGCAGGAACTCAGCAGGCCAGGCAGCATCTGCAGAGAGGAGTAAACAGTCGACATTTTGGATCAAGACCCTTCATCAGGACTGGAAAGGAAGGCGGAAGATTCCAGAATAAAAAGTGGGAAGAGGGGAAGGAGGACTAGCTAGAAGGTCAAACACGAGGAGACCCACCAGCCTCCGGGTCCAACATATAATTCTCCGTAACTTCCACCACCTCCAATGGGATCCCACTACCAAACACATCTTTCCCTCCCCCTCCCTTTCTGCTTTCCACAGGGATCACTCCCTACACGACTCCTTTGTTCGCTCGTCCCCCCCATCCCTTCCCACCGATCTCCCTCCCGGCACTTATCGTTGTAAACAGAACAAGTGCTACACCTGCTCTTACACTTCCTCCCTCACCACCGTTCAGGGCCCCAGACAGTCCTTCCAGGTGAGGCGACACTTCACCTGCGAGTCGGCTGGTGTGATATACTGCCTCCGATGCTCCTGGTGCAGCCTTTTATATATTGGCGAGACTTGAAGCAGACTGGGAGACCGTTTCGCTGAACACCTACGCTCTGTCTGCCAGAAAAAGCAGGATCTCCCAGTGGCCACACATTTTAATTCCACGTCCCATTCCCATTCTGATATATCTATCCATGGCCTCCTCTACTGTCAAAATGAATCCAAACTCAGGTTGGAGGAACAACACCTTATATACCAGCTGGGCAGCCTCCAACCTGATGGCATAAACATTGACTTCTCTAACTTTTGTTAATGCCCCTCCTCCCCTTCTTACCCCATCCCTGACATATTTAGTTGTTTGCCTGTTCTCCATCTCCCCCTGGTGCTCCCCGCCACTTCTTTCTCCCGAGGCCTCCCGTCCCATGATCCTTTCCCTTCTCCAGCTCTGTATCACTTTCACCAATCACCTTTCCAGCTCTTAGCTTCACCCCACCCCCTCCGGTCTCCTATCATTTCGCACTTTCCCCTCCCCCTCCTACTTTCAAATCTCTTACTACCTTTCCTTTCAGTTAATCCTGAAGAAGGGTCTCGGCCCGAAATGTCGACAGCGCTTCTCCTTATAGATGCTGCCTGGTCTGCTGTGTTCCACCAGCATTTTGTGTGTGTTGTTTGAATTTCCAGCATCTGCAGATTTCCTCGTGTTTACACTTCCCTACTAACATGTATTTCCCTCAGTTCCTCCATCTCACTAGACCCTCGGTCCCCTACTATTTCTGGAAGATTATTTATGTCCTCCTTAGTGAAGACAGAACCAAAGTAGTCAATTGGTCTGCCATGTCCTTGTTCCCTATGATCAATTCACCTGTTTCTGACTGTAAAGGACCTACATTTGTCTTAACCAATCTTTTTCTTTTCACATATCTAAAAAAGCTTTATTTAAAAAAGTTTTTATGTTCCCTGCCAGCTTTCTCTCACAATCTTTTTTCCCATTCCTAATTAAGCCCTTTGTCCTCCTCTGCTGGTCTCTGAATTTCTCCCAGTCCTCAGGTGTGCCGCTATTTCTGGCTAATTTGTATGTTTCTTCTTTGGACTTGATACTATCCCTAATTTCCCTTGTCAGCCACGGGTGCACTACCTTCCCTGGTTTATCCTTTTGCCAAACTGGGATGAACACTTGTTGTAGTTCATCCATGCGATCTTTAAATGCTTGCCATTGCATATCACCGTCAACCCTTTTAAGTATCATTTGCCAGTCTATACTAGATAATTCACGTCTCATACCTTCAAAGTTACCCTTCTTTAAGTTCAGAACCTTTGTTTCTGAATTAACTATGTCACTCTCCATCTTAATGAAGAATTCCACCATATTATGGTCACTCTTACCCAAGGGGCCTCGCACGACAAGATTGCTAACTAACCCTTCCTCATTGCTCAGTACCCAATCTAGAAAGGCCTGTTCTCTAGTTGGTTCCTCGACATGTTGGTTCAGAAAACCATCCCACATACATTCCAAGAAATCCTCTTCCTCAGCACCCTTACCAATTTGGTTCACCCAATCTATATGTAGATTTAAGTCACCCATTATAACTACTGTTCCTTTATTGCACGCATTTCTAATTTCCTGTTTAATGTTTTTTAATTTCCTGTTTCCCAACCTCACTACTACTGTTTGGTGGCCTGTACACAACTCCCACCAGCGTTTTCTGCCCCTTAGTGTTATGTAGCTCTACCCATACCTCACTTACCCTGCCTCCTTTTCTTTACTGTCTGTCCCTCCTGAATATTGAATATCCCTGGATGTTGAGCTCCCATCCTTGGTCACCCTGGAGCCATGTCTCTGTGATCCCAACTGTATCATATTCATTAATAACTATCTGCACATTCAATTCATCCACCTTTGACACACAAAGCCTTCAGGCTTGTTTTTACAACACTCTTAGCCCTTACACAATTATGTTGAAAAGTGGCTCTTTTTGCTTTTTGCCCTGGATTTGCCTGACTGCCACTTTTACTTTTCACCTTACTACTTTTTGCTTCTACCTTCATTTTACACCCCTCTGTCTCTCTGTACTTGTTCCCATCCCCCTGCCACATTAGTTAAAATTCTCCTGAACAGCAGTAGCAAACGCTCCCCCTAGGACATTGGTTCCAGTCCAGCCCAGGTGCAGACTGTCCTGTTTATACCGGTCCCACCTCCCCCAGAACTGGTTCCAATGCCCCAGAAATTTGAATCCCTCCCCCTTGCACCATTTTTCAAGCCACCTATTCATCTGAAATATCCTCCTATTTCTACTCTGACTGGCACATGGCCTTCTTTGCCATACACCTGCCTTCTCACCATATCCTTTGATGCCCTGACCAGTCAGGAAACAATCACACGGACTTGTCTCCACAGGAGTGTAGCAGAGCATTCCACAGATTCACTACTCATTCTGCCTATTGCCCGGTAGCACTCACATCTATAGTGATAGAACCATAGAACATTACAGCACAGAAACAGGCCCTTCGGCCCTTCTTGGCTGTGCTGAACCATTTTTCTGCCTAGTCCCACTGACCTGCACCTGGACCATATCCCTCCATACACCTCTCATCCACGAACTTATTCAAGTTTTTCTTAAATGCTAAAAGTGAGCCCACATTCACCACTTCATCTGGCAGCTCATTCCACACTCCCACCACTCTGTGTGAAGAAGCCCTCCCCCCAATGTTCCCTTTAAACTTTTCCCCCTTCACCCTTAACCCATGTCCTCTGTTTTTTTTTTCTCCCCTGGCCTCAGTGGAAAAAGCCTGCTTGCATTCACTCTATCTATACCCATCATTATTTTATATACCTCTATCAAATCTCTCCTCATGCTTCTACGCTCCAGGGAATAAAGTCCTAACCTATTCAACCTTTCTCTGTAACTCAGTTTCTCAAGTCCCGGCAACATCCTTGTAAACCTTCTCTGCACTCTTTCAACCTTATTAATATCCTTCCTGTAATTAGGTGACCAGAACTGCACACAATACTCCAAATTTGGTCTCACCAATGTCTTGTACAACCCCACCATTACATTCCAACTCTTATACTCAATACTTTGATTTATAAAGGCCAATGTACCAAAAACTCTATTTACAACCCTATCTACTTATGACGCCACTTTTAGGGAATTATGTATCTGTATTCCCAGATCCCTCTGTTCTACTGCACTCCTCAGTGCCCTATCATTTACCTTGTATTTTCTACCTTGGTGTTTTCTTCCAAAGTGCAATACCTCACACTTGTCTGTATTAAACTCCATCTGCCATTTGTCAGCCCATTTTTCAAGCTGGTCCAGATCCCTCTGCAAGCTTTGAAAACCTTCCTCAGTGTCCACTACACCTCCAATCTTTGCATCATCAGCAAATTTGCAGATCCAATTTCCCACATTATCATCCAGATCATTGATATAGATGACAAATAACAACGGACCCAGCACTGATCGCTGTGGCACACCACTAGTCACAGGTCTCCACTCAGAGAAGCAATCCTCCACTACCACTCTCTGGCTTCTCCCATTGAGCCAATGTCTAATCCAATTTACTACCTCACCATGTATACCTAGTGACTGAATCTTCCTAACTAACCTCCCATGCGGGACCTTGTCAAAGGCCTTACTGAAGTCCATGTAGACAACATCCACTGCCTTCTCTTCATCCACTTTCCTTGTAACCTCCTCAAAAAACTCTAATAGATTGGTTAAACATGAACTTCCACATACAAAGCCATGCTGACTTTTTCTAATAAGTCCCTGTCTATCCAAATATTTGTAGATCCTATCTCTTAGTATTCCTTCCAATAATTTACCTACTAACAACATCAAATTTACCAGCCTATAATTTCCCAGATTACTTTTAGAGCCTTTTTTAAATGATGGAACAACATGAACTATCCTCCAATCCACCGGCACCTCACCCGTAGATACCAACATTTTAAATTTATCTCGGGCCCCTGCAATTTCAACACTAGTCTCCTTCAAGGTCTAAGGGAATACCCTGTCAGGTCCTGGGGATTTATCTACTCTGATTTGCCTCAAGACAGCAAGCACCTCCTCCTCTTTAATCTGTGTAGGTTCCATGACCTCACTACTTTTTGCCATATTTCCATAGACTCCATTCCAGTTTCCTTAGTAAATACAGTCGCAAAAAACACATTTAATATCTTTCCCATTTCTTTGGTTCCATACATAGCCGACCACTCTGATCTTCAAGAGGACCAATTTTATCCCTTACTATCCTTTTGCTCTTAATATATACTTGTAGAAGCTCTTTGGATTATCCTTCACCCTGACCGCCAAAGCTACCTCATGTCTTCTTTTAGCCCTCCTGATTTCTTACTTAAGTATTTTTTTTGCACTTTTTATACTCCTCAAGCATCTTATTTGCTCCCTGTTTCCTATACATGTCATATCTCTCTCTCCTTCTTTATCAGAGTTCCAATATCCCTCGAGAACCAAGGTTCCTTATTCTTATTCACTTTGCCTTTAATCCTGCCAGGAACACACAAACTCTGCACTCTCAAAATTTCTCCTTCGAAGGCCTCCCACTTACCAACGACATCCTTGCCAGAGAACAACCTGTCCCAATCTACGTATTTTAGATCCTTTCTCATTTCTTCAAATTTGGCCTTTATCCAGTTTAGAACTTCAACCCGAGGACCAGATCTATCTTTATCCATGATCAAGTTGAAACTAATGGCGTTATGATCACTGGAACCGAAGTGTTTCCCTACACACACTTCCGTCACCTGTCCTAACTCATTTCTTAATAGGAGATCTAATATTGCATCCTCTCTAGTTGGTACCTCTATATATTGATCTAGAAAACTTCCCTGAACACATTTTACAAAGTTTAACCCGTCTAGACCTTTAACAATGTGGGAATCCCAATCAATACGTGGAAAATTAAAATCCCCTACTATCGCAAGTTTGTTTCCTGCAGTTGTCTGCTATCTCTCTGCAGATTTGCTCCTCCAATTCTCGCTGACTATTGGGTGGTCTATAATACAACCCCATCAATGTGGTCATATCTTTCCTGTTTCTCAGCTCCACCCATATGGCCTCGGTAGACAAGCCCTCTAATCTGTCCTGCCGAAACACCGCTGTAACATTTTCCCTGACTAGCAATGCCACCCCCCTCCCACCCTTCATCCCTCTGCCTCTATCACACCGGAAACAACGGAACCCTGGAACATTAAGCTGCCAGTTCTGCCCCTCCTGTAGCCAAGTTTCACTAATGGCTATAATGTCATAATTCCACATGTCAATCCACGCCCTCAGCTCGTCAGCCTTCCCCACAATGCTCTTTGCATTGAAATAGACACACCTCAGAAGATTATTACCACCACACACAAACCTTCTATTTCTGACTTTGCATGAACTTTTAACATCATTTATTTTCACCCCTGCACCACTATCTGCTCTGTCACTCTGGTTCCCATCCCTTTTAGTTTAAATCCTCCCCAATAGCACTAACAAACCTCTCTGCAAGGATATTGGTTCCCCTGTAGTTCAGGTGTAACCCATCTCTCTTGTACAGGTCCCACCTGCCCCAGAAGAGGTCCCAATGATCCTGAAATCTGAAACCCTGCCCCCTACACCGGTTCCTCAGCCACGTGTTCATCCTCCAGAGCACCCTATTCTTACCCTCACTGGCACGTGGCACAGGTAGCAATCCTGAGATTACTACCCTCGAGGTCCTGCTTTTTAATTTCCTACCAAGATGAAATGCTTTGAGAGGTTGGTCATGACTAGACTGAACTCCTGCCTCAGCAAGGACCTGGACCCTGCACTCCGACAGGCTACATCACAGTCTGGTATGGAGGGGCTACTGCACAGGACAGAAAGAAGCTGCAGAGGGTTGTACGTTTACCCTGCCCCATCTTGGGTACTGACCTACAAAGTACCTGGGACATCTTTAGGGGGCGGTGTCTCAGAAAGGCAGTGTCCATTATTAAGGACCCCCAGCACCCAGGGCATGCCCTTTTCTCACTGTTACCATCAGGGAGGAGATACAGAAGCCTGAAGACACACACTCAGCAATTCAGGAACAGCTTCTTCCCCTCTGCCATCCAATTTCTAAATGGACATTGAACCCTTGGATGCTACCTCACTTTTTTTTTTAAATATATAGTATTTCTGTTTTTTGCACTATTTTTAATCTATTCAATATATATGTACTGTATAAAGTATACAAAATAAGATTTATTTACTCTATTATTTAATTTTTTTCTTCCATATTATGTATTGCATTGAACTGCTTCTGCTAAGTGAACTATTTTCACACCACATGCTGGAGATGACAAACCCGATTCTGATTTCATTGGCTAAAAAAATTTCTCCTTACCTCTGTTCTAAAAGGTTTTAGAACAGAGTTAATTTTGAAGCTGTGCCCTCGAATTCTCAATACTCCAGCATAGGAAACATCCTCTCCACATCCACCCTATCTAGTCCTTTCAATATTCGGTAGGTTTTAGTGAGATACACATGCATTCTTCTAAATTCCAGTGAGTACAGAACTGAAGCTGCCAAACGCTTCATTCCTGAAATCATCCTCGTGAATCTCCTCTGGACTCACTCCATTGCTGGAGCAGTATAGAGCAAAAATATCAAATTACTATAAAATTAATACTGTACATGGTCAGAAAAGCAAAACTGAGAGAGTAGACTGTACGTAGGTTGATGGACCATTCAGAAATCTGATGGAAGAGGGAAAGAAACTGTTCCTCAGTCGTTGAGTGTGTGTCTTCAGGCTCCTGAACCTGCTCTTTGATGGAGCAACTGCTTTGGGCATCCTATGGACTCAGACCCCAAGATCCCTCTGGTCCTCCACACTGCCAAGAGTATTACCATTACTATATTCTGCCATCATACTTGACCTACCAAAGTGAACCACCTCATTCTCACCTGCGTTGAACTCCATCTGCCACTTCTCAGCCCAGTTTTGCATCCTATCAATGTCCTGCTGTAACCTCTGACAGCCCTGCACACTATCCACAACACCTCCAACCTTTGTGTCATCAGCAAATTTACTAACCCATCCTTCCACTTCCTCATGCATGTCATTTATAAAAATCTCAAAGAGTAAGGGTCCCAGAACAGATCCCTGAGGCACACCACTGGTCACCAACCTCCATGCAGAATATAACCCGTCTACAACCACACTTTGCCTTCTGTGAGCAATTCTGGATCCACAAAGCAAGATTTCCTTGGGTCCCATGCCTCCTTACGTTCTCAATAAACCTTACATGGGGTACCTTATCAAATGCTTTGCTGAAATCCATATGCACTACATCTACTGCTCTACCTTCATCAATGTGTTTAGTCACATCCTCAAAAAATTCACTCAGGCTCGTAAGGTACGACCTGCCTTTGAGAAAGCCATGCTGATTACTCCTAATCATAATATGCCTCTTCAAATATTCATGAATCTTGCCTCTCAGGATCAATTTACCAACCTCTGATGTAAGACTCAATGGTCTATAATTTCCTGGGCTATCTCTACTCTCTTTCTTGAATAAGGGAACAACATCGGCAACCGCCCAGTCCTCCGGAACTTCCCATTGATGATGCAAAGGTCATCGCCAGAGGCTCAGCAATCTCCTCCCTCACTTCCCACAGTAGCCTGGGGTACATCCCATCCGGTCCCAGCGACTTATCCAACTTGATGCTTTCCAAAAGCTCCAGCACATCCTCTTTCTTAATATCTATATGCTCAAGCTTTTCAGTCCACTGTAAGTCATCCCCACAATCGCCAAGGTCTTTTTCCATACTGAATACTGAAGCAAAGTATTCATTAAGTATCTCTGCTATCTCCTCTGGTTCCATACACACTTTTCCACTATCACACTTGATTGGTCCAATTCTCTCACGTCTTATCCTCTTGCTCTTCACATACTTGTAGAATCCTTTGGGGTTTTCCTTAATCCTGTTCGCCAAGGCCTTCTCAAGACCTCTTCTGGCTCTCCTAATTTCATTCTTAAGCTCCTTCCTGCTAGCCTTATAATCTTCTAGATCTCCATCATTACCTAGTTTTTTTGAACCTTTTTTAAGCTTTTCTTTTTGACTAGATTTGCAATAACCCTTGTACACCACAGTTCCTGTACCTTACCATCCTTTCCCTGTCTCATTAGAACTTAGCTGAGCAGACCCCACGCAAATATCCCCTGAACATTTGCCCCATTTCTACCGTACATTTCCCTGAGAACATCTGTACCCAATTTATGCTTCCAAGTTCCTGCCTAATAGCTTAATATTTCCCTTTACTATAATTAAACACTTTCCTAACTTGTCTGTTCCTATCCCTCTCCAATGCTATGGTAAAGGAGACAGAATTATGATCACTATCTCCAAAATGCTCTCCTACTGAGAGACCTGACACCTGACCAGATTCATTTCCCAATACCAAATCAAGTACATTCTCTCCTCTTGTAGGCTTATTTACATATTGTGTCAAGAAACCTTCCTGAACACATCTAACAAACTCCACCGCATCTAAACCCCTCAGTCTTTGGATATGTTAATCAATATTTGGGAAATTAAAATCTCCCATCATGACAACCCTGTTATTATTTCACTTTTCCAGAAACTGTCTCCCTCTCTGCTCCTCGATATCCCTATTACTATTGGATGGTCTATAAAAAACACCCAGTAGAGTTATTGACCCCTTCCTGTTCCTAACCTCCACCCACAGAGACTCTGTAGACAATCCCTCCATGGTGTCCAGCTTTTCTGCAGCCGTGACACTATCTCTGATCAGCAGTGCCACACCCCCACCTCTTTTGCCTCCCTCCCTGTCCTTTCTGAAACATCTAAAGCCTGGCACTCTAAGTAGCCATTCCTGCCCCTGAGCCATCTAAGTCTCTGTAATGGCCACAAGATCATAGCTCCAAGTACTGATCCACGCTCTAAGCTCATCTGCTTTGTTCATGATGCTTCTTGCATTAAAATAGACACATTTCAAACCATCGATCTGAGCGCAACCCTCTCTTATCACCTGCCTATCCTCCCTCACACATTGTCTACAAGTTTTCTCTATTAGTGAGCCAACTGCCCCTTCCTCTGTCTCTTCAGTTCATTTCCCACTCCCCAGCAATTCTAGTTTAAACTCTTCCCTATAGCCTTAGCAAACCTCCCTGCCAGGATACTGGTCCCCCTCGGAATCAAATACAACCCGTCTTTTTTGTACAGGTCACGCCTACTTCAGAAGTGGTTCCAATGATCCAGAAATCTGAAGCCCTGCCGCCTGCTCCAATCCCTCAACCACGCATTTATCCTCCACCTCATTCTATTCCTATTCTCACTGTCACTTGGCACAGGCAGTAATCCCGAGATTCCTACCTCTGAGGTCCTGCTTCACTACTTCTAACTCCCTGTAGTCTGTTTTCAGGGCCTCCTCCCTTTTCCAGCCTATGTCATTGGTACCAATATGTCCTCCAATCTGACTGTTCACCTTCCCACTGCAGGATATCTTGGACACGATCAGAAACATCCTGGACCACTGGGAGGCAAACTACCATCCGAGTTTCTTTCCTGTTTCCACAAAATCTCCTGTCTGACCCCCTGACTATAGAGACCCTTATCACTACTGCCATCCTCTTCCTTTCCCTACCCTTCTGAGCCAAAGGGCCGGACTCTGTGCCAGAGGCACGGCCACTGTTGCTTCCCCCAGGTAGGCTGTCTGCCCCCCACAACAGTACTCAAGTAGGAGTACTTATTGTCGAGGGGGAACAGACTGAGGGGTACTCTCTAGTACCTGACTCTTGCCCTTCCCTCTCCTGACTGTTACCCACTTATCTGTCTCCTGAGGCCCCTGTGTGACTACCTGCCTATAACTCCTCTCTATCACCTCCTCACTCTCCCTCATCAGACAAAGGTCATTGAGCTGCATCTCCAGTTCCCGAAACCGGTCCCTTAGGAGCTGCAGCTCGACACACCTGGTGCAGATGTGGCAATCGGGGAAGCTGGGATTCTCCCGGACATTCCACATCTGACACCGAGCACAGAACACCGGCCTCACAGACACTTCCTGTTTCTATTCCTCACAAGTAACATACCTCGCCTCGACCCGTTATCGCTGAAGCCCGAATGAGCTCAGCCCTACCACCCTGCCTCAGATCACTCCATCGATGACCACTCCGCTAGGCAGAGACCACAATTACAAGGCCACAAGACCGAGAAGCAGAGTTAAGCCATTTGATCCACTGAGTCTGCTCCACCACTCAATCAGAGCTGATCCTTTTCCCTCTCCTCAGCCCCGCTCCCCGGCCTTCCCCCTGGAACCTTTGATGCCGTCCAATCCATCTCTGCCTGAAATACACCCAGCAACCTGACCTCCACAGTTGCCTTTGGTAACAAATCCCACAAATTCACCACTGTCTGGCTAAAGAAATTTCTCCACATCTCTGTTTTAAAAGGTTGCTCCTCTATCCTGAGGCTATGCCCTCTTATCCTAGACTCCCCCATCATGGGAAACATCCTTTCCACATTTACTGTGTCTAGGCTTTTCAACATTTGAAAGATTTCAATGAGATTTCCCCTCATCCTTCTAAATTCCAACAAGTACAGACCCAGAGCCGTCAAATGTTCCTCGTATAATAACCTTTTCATTCCTGGAATCATCCTTGTGAACCTCCTCTGGACCCTCTCCAATGCCAGCACTTTTTTTCTGAGATGAGGGGCCCAAAACTGTTCACACTACTCAAGGTGAGGCCTCACCAGTGTCTTATAAAACCTCAGCATTGCATCCTTGCTCCTGTATTCTAGACCTCTTGAAATGAATGCTAACATAGCATTTGCCCTCCTCACCACCAACTCACCCTGCAAGTTTACCTTCAGGGTGTTCTGTACAAGGACTCCCAAGTCCCTTTGCATCTCAGATTCCTGGATTTTCTCCCCATTTATAAAATAGACCACACATTTATTTCTACTACCAAAGCGCATGACCATGCATTTTCCAACATCGTATTTCATTTCTCCCTCTCTTGCCCATTCTCCTAATCTGTCTAAGTCCTTCTGTATCCTACCTGTTTCCTCAACACTACCTGCCCCTACACCAATCTTCGTATCACCTGAAAACTTCGTAATAAAGCCGTCAATTCCATCATCCAATCATTTATAAACAGCATAAAAAGATGCAGTCCCAGCGCCGACTCCTGAGGAGCACCAATAGTCACTGGCAACCAACCAGAAAAGGATCCTTTTATTCCCACTCGCTGCCTCCGACCAATCAGCCAATGCTCTAACCTTGCCAGTATTTTCTGTGATACCATGGGCTCTTGGTAAGCAGCCTCATGTGTGGCACCTTGTCAAAGGCCTTCTGAAAATCCAAATATACAACATCCACTGCATCCCCTTTAACTATCCTATGTGTAGTCTCCTTAAGGAATTCCAACAGGTTCGTCAGGCAAGATTTTCCCTTAAGGAAAATGCTGACCTTTTTCTATCTTGTCCTGTGTCACCAAGTACTCCATAACCTCATCCTTAACAAGTGACTCCAACATCTTCCAAACCAGTGAGGTGAGACTAACTGGTCTATAATTTCCTTTCTGCTGCCTTCCTCCTTCCTTAAAGGGTGGAGTGACACTTGCAATTTTCTAGTGCACTGGCACCATCCCAGAGTCCAATGATTTTTGAAAGATCATTTCTAATGCCTCCACCATCTCTTAGGCATTCAACAAGCTCTCTCTGAGATCCATTACCAATCTGATTTTCCCAATCGACATACATGTTGAAATCTCCCATGACTTCCATAACATTGCCCTTTTGACCCACCTTTTCTATGTCCTGTTGTAACCTGTGCTCCACTGTGCCACTGTTGGGAGGCCTGTTTATAACTGCCATCAGGGTACTTTTACCCTTGCAGTTTCCAATCTCAACCCACAAGGATCTATGTCACATCTCTCTACTGATTTGATGCCATTCTTGACCAGCACAGCCACGTCACCACCTCTGCCTACCTTCCTATCCCTCCAGGGTAATGTGTAACCTTGAACATTCAGCTCCCAGATACAACAATCTTCAGCCACAATTCAGTGATGGACACAACATCATAGGTGACAAGAGTGTAACAAGATCCTCCACCATTCCTGTACTCTGTGCATTGAGATACCACAGTTTGAGTGTTATATTTCCTACTGTTTTTGATTCAGCATCCCTAATGCATTGATACTCACCCTGCTGGCTGCAATTTTGTTCTATCATCTGCCTGCCCTTCCTGATAGCACACAGAACCCTGCAGCCATATGTGAATACAGCCAAACGAAACAGGGTTTCTCGGGGAATGAGTTAAAAAACACATTACCCACAGGACCGTAGTTAGCACAATGCTTTGCAGTACCAATGATCCAGGTTCGATTCTCACCGCTGCCTGTAACGAGTCTGTCCACTCTTCCCATGTTCTGGTGGGATTCCTCCGGCTGCTCCAGTTTCCCTCCCAAACTCCAAAGACATACCAGTTATCAGGTTCATCAGTCATTGAAAATTGTTCTGTGGTTAGACCAGGGATAAGTCAGATGTTGCTGGGCGGTACACCACAATAGCCCAAAAGGGACAATTCTGCTTCATATCTCCATAAATAGTAAATTGCCATTGGAAAAAAATACAACTACAAAAAAATCAAAAATAAAAATAGTCTGAGGCCCTGAGTGCAGAGGCCTGTGGATTGATGGTCCAGAGGGCACGACTCAAATGGAGGGCGACAGGTGATAGATGCCAACTTCCTGACACATCATCTCCAGGGAAGGTCACTCATGGTGTTGCGGATTGGAATAGTCAAATACAATCCCTCGGCAGTCCCTCACGTCCCTGTGGTCAAATACACACCCTCCGTAGTCCCTCACGTCCCTGTGGTCAAATACACTCTCTCCACAGTCCCTCACGTCCCTGTGGTCAAATACACTCTCTCCACAGTCCCTCACATCCCTGTGGTCAAATACACTCTCTCCACAGTCCCTCACGTCCCTGTGGTCAAATACACTCCCTCCACAGTCCCTCACGTCCCTGTGGTCAAATACACTCCCTCCGTAGTCCCTCATGTCCCTGTGGTCAAATACACTCCCTCGGCAGTCCCTCACGTCCCTGTGGTCAAATACACTCTCTCCACAGTCCCTCACGTCCCTGTGGTCAAATACACTCTCTCCACAGTCCCTCACGTCCCTGTGGTCAAATACACTCTCTCCACAGTCCCTCACGTCCCTGTGGTCAAATACACTCTCTCCACAGTCCTCACGTCCCTGTGGTCAAATACACTCTCTCCGCAGTCCCTCACGTCCCTGTGGTCAAATACACTCTCTCCGCAGTCCCTCACGTCCCTGTGGTCAAATACACTCTCTCCACAGTCCCTCACGTCCCTGTGGTCAAATACACTCTCTCCACAGTCCCTCACGTCCCTGTGGTCAAATACACTCCCTCGGCAGTCCCTCACATCCCTGTGGTCAAATACACTCTCTCCACAGTCCCTCACGTCCCTGTGGTCAAATACACTCTCTCCACAGTCCCTCACGTCCCTGTGGTCAAATACACTCTCTCCACAGTCACTCACGTCCCTGTGGTCAAATACACTCTCTCCACAGTCCCTCACGTCCCTGTGGTCAAATACACTCTCTCCACAGTCCCTCACGTCCCTGTGGTCAAATACACTCCCTCGGCAGTCCCTCACGTCCCTGTGGTCAAATACACTCTCTCCACAGTCCCTCACGTACCTGTGGTCAAATACACTCCCTCCACAGTCCCTCACGTCCCTGTGGTCAAATACACTCTCTCCACAGTCCCTCACGTCCCTGTGGTCAAATACACTCCCTCGGCAGTCCCTCACGTCCCTGTGGTCAAATACACTCTCTCCACAGTCCTTCACGTCCCTGTGGTCAAATACACTCTCTCCACAGTCCCTCACGTCCCTGTGGTCAAATACACTCTCTCCACAGTCCCTCACGTCCCTGTGGTCAAATACACTCTCTCCACAGTCCCTCACGTCCCTGTGGTCAAATACACTCTCTCCACAGTCCCTCACGTCCCTGTGGTCAAATACACTCTCTCCGCAGTCCCTCACGTCCCTGTGGTCAAATACACTCCCTCGGCAGTCCCTCACGTCCCTGTGGTCAAATACACTCTCACCACAGTCCCTCACGTCCCTGTGATCAAATACACTCTCTCCACAGTCCCTCACATCCCTGTGGTCAAATACACTCTCTCCACAGTCCCTCACGTCCCTGAGGTCAAATACACTCTCTCCACAGTCCCTCACGTCCCTGTGGTCAAATACACTCTCTCCACAGTCCCTCACGTCCCTGTGGTCAAATACACTCCCTCGGCAGTCCCTCACGTCCCTGTGGTCAAATACACTCTCTCCACAGTCCCTCACGTCCCTGTGGTCAAATACACACCCTCCACAGTCCCTCACGTCCCTGTGGTCAAATACACTCCCTCCACAGTCCCACACGTCCCTGTGGTCAAATACACTCCCTCCACAGTCCCACACGTCCCTGTGGTCAAATACACTCCCTCGGCAGTCCCTCACGTCCCTGTGGTCAAATACACTCCCTCGGCAGTCCCTCACGTCCCTGTGGTCAAATACACTCTCTCCGCAGTCCCTCACGTCCCTGTGGTCAAATACACTCCCTCGGCAGTCCCTCACGTCCCTGTGGTCAAATACACTCTCTCCACAGTCCCTCACGTCCCTGTGGTCAAATACACTCTCTCCACAGTCCCTCACGTACCTGTGGTCAAATACACTCCCTCCACAGTCCCTCACGTCCCTGTGGTCAAATACACTCTCTCCACAGTCCCTCACGTCCCTGTGGTCAAATACACTCCCTCGGCAGTCCCTCACGTCCCTGTGGTCAAATACACTCTCTCCACAGTCCTTCACGTCCCTGTGGTCAAATACACTCTCTCCACAGTCCCTCACGTCCCTGTGGTCAAATACACTCTCTCCACAGTCCCTCACGTCCCTGTGGTCAAATACACTCTCTCCACAGTCCCTCACGTCCCTGTGGTCAAATACACTCTCTCCACAGTCCCTCACGTCCCTGTGGTCAAATACACTCTCTCCGCAGTCCCTCACGTCCCTGTGGTCAAATACACTCCCTCGGCAGTCCCTCACGTCCCTGTGGTCAAATACACTCTCACCACAGTCCCTCACGTCCCTGTGATCAAATACACTCTCTCCACAGTCCCTCACATCCCTGTGGTCAAATACACTCTCTCCACAGTCCCTCACGTCCCTGAGGTCAAATACACTCTCTCCACAGTCCCTCACGTCCCTGTGGTCAAATACACTCTCTCCACAGTCCCTCACGTCCCTGTGGTCAAATACACTCTCTCCACAGTCCCTCACGTCCCTGTGGTCAAATACACTCCCTCGGCAGTCCCTCACGTCCCTGTGGTCAAATACACTCTCTCCACAGTCCCTCACGTCCCTGTGGTCAAATACACACCCTCCACAGTCCCTCACGTCCCTGTGGTCAAATACACTCCCTCCACAGTCCCACACGTCCCTGTGGTCAAATACACTCCCTCCACAGTCCCACACGTCCCTGTGGTCAAATACACTCCCTCGGCAGTCCCTCACGTCCCTGTGGTCAAATACACTCCCTCGGCAGTCCCTCACGTCCCTGTGGTCAAATACACTCTCTCCGCAGTCCCTCACGTCCCTGTGGTCAAATACACTCCCTCGGCAGTCCCTCACGTCCCTGTGGTCAAATACACTCTCTCCACAGTCCCTCACGTCCCTGTGGTCAAATACACTCTCTCCACAGTCCCTCACGTCCCTGTGGTCAAATACACTCTCTCCACAGTCCCTCACGTCCCTGTGGTCAAATACACTCTCTCCACAGTCCCTCACGTCCCTGTGGTCAAATACACACCCTCCGTAGTCCCTCACGTCCCTGTGGTCAAATACACTCTCTCCACAGTCCCTCACGTCCCTCTGGTCAAATACACTCTCTCCACAGTCCCTCACGTCCCTGTGGTCAAATACACTCTCTCCACAGTCCTCACGTCCCTGTGGTCAAATACACTCTCTCCGCAGTCCCTCACGTCCCTGTAGTCAAATACACTCCCTCGGCATTCCCTCACGTCCCTGTGGTCAAATACACTCCCTCGGCAGTCCCTCACGTCCCTGTGGTCAAATACACTCTCTCCACAGTCCCTCACGTCCCTGTGGTCAAATACACTCTCTCCACAGTCCCTCACGTCCCTGTGGTCAAATACACTCTCTCCACAGTCCCTCACGTCCCTGTGGTCAAATACACTCTCTCCACAGTCCCTCACGTCCCTGTGGTCAAATACACTCTCTCCACAGTCCCTCACGTCCCTGTGGTCAAATACACTCTCTCCACAGTCCTCACGTCCCTGTGGTCAAATACACTCTCTCCGCAGTCCCTCACGTCCCTGTGGTCAAATACACTCTCTCCACAGTCCCTCACGTCCCTGTGGTCAAATACACTCTCTCCACAGTCCCTCACGTCCCTGTGGTCAAATACACTCTCTCCACAGTCCCTCACGTCCCTGTGGTCAAATACACTCTCTCCACAGTCCCTCACGTCCCTGTGGTCAAATACACTCCCTCGGCAGTCCCTCACATCCCTGTGGTCAAATACACTCCCTCGGCAGTCCCTCACGTCCCTGTGGTCAAATACACTCTCTCCACAGTCCCTCACGTCCCTGTGGTCAAATACACTCCCTCGGCAGTCCCTCACGTCCCTGTGGTCAAATACACTCTCTCCACAGTCCCTCACGTCCCTGTGGTCAAATACACTCTCTCCACAGTCCCTCACGTCCCTCTGGTCAAATACACTCTCTCCACAGTCCCTCACGTCCCTGTGGTCAAATACACTCTCTCCACAGTCCTCACGTCCCTCTGGTCAAATACACTCTCTCCACAGTCCCTCACGTCCCTGTGGTCAAATACACTCTCTCCACAGTCCTCACGTCCCTGTGGTCAAATACACTCTCTCCGCAGTCCCTCACGTCCCTGTGGTCAAATACACTCTCTCCACAGTCCCTCACGTCCCTGTGGTCAAATACACTCCCTCGGCAGTCCCTCACGTCCCTGTGGTCAAATACACTCTCTCCACAGTCCCTCACGTCCCTGTAGTCAAATACACTCCCTCGGCATTCCCTCACGTCCCTGTGGTCAAATACACTCCCTCGGCAGTCCCTCACGTCCCTGTGGTCAAATACACTCTCTCCACAGTCCCTCACGTCCCTGTGGTCAAATACACTCTCTCCACAGTCCCTCACGTCCCTGTGGTCAAATACACTCTCTCCACAGTCCCTCACGTCCCTGTGGTCAAATACACTCTCTCCACAGTCCCTCACGTCCCTGTGGTCAAATACACTCTCTCCACAGTCCCTCACGTCCCTGTGGTCAAATACACTCTCTCCACAGTCCTCACGTCCCTGTGGTCAAATACACTCTCTCCGCAGTCCCTCACGTCCCTGTGGTCAAATACACTCTCTCCACAGTCCCTCACGTCCCTGTGGTCAAATACACACCCTCCGTAGTCCCTCACGTCCCTGTGGTCAAATACACTCTCTCCACAGTCCCTCACGTCCCTGTGGTCAAATACACTCCCTCGGCAGTCCCTCACGTCCCTGTGGTCAAATACACTCTCTCCACAGTCCCTCACGTCCCTGTAGTCAAATACACTCCCTCGGCATTCCCTCACGTCCCTGTGGTCAAATACACTCCCTCGGCAGTCCCTCACGTCCCTGTGGTCAAATACACTCTCTCCACAGTCCCTCACGTCCCTCTGGTCAAATACACTCTCTCCACAGTCCCTCACGTCCCTGTGGTCAAATACACTCTCTCCACAGTCCTCACGTCCCTGTGGTCAAATACACTCTCTCCGCAGTCCCTCACGTCCCTGTGGTCAAATACACTCTCTCCACAGTCCCTCACGTCCCTGTGGTCAAATACACTCCCTCGGCAGTCCCTCACGTCCCTGTGGTCAAATACACTCTCTCCACAGTCCCTCACGTCCCTGTAGTCAAATACACTCCCTCGGCATTCCCTCACGTCCCTGTGGTCAAATACACTCCCTCGGCAGTCCCTCACGTCCCTGTGGTCAAATACACTCTCTCCACAGTCCCTCACGTCCCTGTGGTCAAATACACTCTCTCCACAGTCCCTCACGTCCCTGTGGTCAAATACACTCTCTCCACAGTCCCTCACGTCCCTGTGGTCAAATACACTCTCTCCACAGTCCCTCACGTCCCTGTGGTCAAATACACTCTCTCCACAGTCCCTCACGTCCCTGTGGTCAAATACACTCTCTCCACAGTCCTCACGTCCCTGTGGTCAAATACACTCTCTCCGCAGTCCCTCACGTCCCTGTGGTCAAATACACTCTCTCCACAGTCCCTCACGTCCCTGTGGTCAAATACACTCTCTCCACAGTCCCTCACGTCCCTGTGGTCAAATACACTCTCTCCACAGTCCCTCACGTCCCTGTGGTCAAATACACTCTCTCCACAGTCCCTCACGTCCCTGTGGTCAAATACACTCCCTCGGCAGTCCCTCACATCCCTGTGGTCAAATACACTCCCTCGGCAGTCCCTCACGTCCCTGTGGTCAAATACACTCTCTCCACAGTCCCTCACGTCCCTGTGGTCAAATACACTCCCTCGGCAGTCCCTCACGTCCCTGTGGTCAAATACACTCTCTCCACAGTCCCTCACGTCCCTGTGGTCAAATACACTCTCTCCACAGTCCCTCACGTCCCTCTGGTCAAATACACTCTCTCCACAGTCCCTCACGTCCCTGTGGTCAAATACACTCTCTCCACAGTCCTCACGTCCCTCTGGTCAAATACACTCTCTCCACAGTCCCTCACGTCCCTGTGGTCAAATACACTCTCTCCACAGTCCTCACGTCCCTGTGGTCAAATACACTCTCTCCGCAGTCCCTCACGTCCCTGTGGTCAAATACACTCTCTCCACAGTCCCTCACGTCCCTGTGGTCAAATACACTCCCTCGGCAGTCCCTCACGTCCCTGTGGTCAAATACACTCTCTCCACAGTCCCTCACGTCCCTGTAGTCAAATACACTCCCTCGGCATTCCCTCACGTCCCTGTGGTCAAATACACTCCCTCGGCAGTCCCTCACGTCCCTGTGGTCAAATACACTCTCTCCACAGTCCCTCACGTCCCTGTGGTCAAATACACTCTCTCCACAGTCCCTCACGTCCCTGTGGTCAAATACACTCTCTCCACAGTCCCTCACGTCCCTGTGGTCAAATACACTCTCTCCACAGTCCCTCACGTCCCTGTGGTCAAATACACTCTCTCCACAGTCCCTCACGTCCCTGTGGTCAAATACACTCTCTCCACAGTCCTCACGTCCCTGTGGTCAAATACACTCTCTCCGCAGTCCCTCACGTCCCTGTGGTCAAATACACTCTCTCCACAGTCCCTCACGTCCCTGTGGTCAAATACACTCTCTCCACAGTCCCTCACGTCCCTGTGGTCAAATACACTCTCTCCACAGTCCCTCACGTCCCTGTGGTCAAATACACTCTCTCCACAGTCCCTCACGTCCCTGTGGTCAAATACACTCCCTCGGCAGTCCCTCACATCCCTGTGGTCAAATACACTCCCTCGGCAGTCCCTCACGTCCCTGTGGTCAAATACACTCTCTCCACAGTCCCTCACGTCCCTGTGGTCAAATACACTCCCTCGGCAGTCCCTCACGTCCCTGTGGTCAAATACACTCTCTCCACAGTCCCTCACGTCCCTGTGGTCAAATACACTCCCTCGGCAGTCCCTCACGTCCCTGTGATCAAATACACTCTCTCCACAGTCCCTCACGTCCCTGTGGTCAAATACACTCTCTCCACAGTCCCTCACGTCCCTGTGGTCAAATACACTCTCTCCACAGTCCCTCACGTCCCTGTGGTCAAATACACTCTCTCCACAGTCCCTCACGTCCCTGTGGTCAAATATACTCTCTCCACAGTCCCTCACGTCCCTGTGGTCAAATACACTCCCTCGGCAGTCCCTCACGTCCCTGTGGTCAAATACACTCTCTCCACAGTCCCTCACGTCCCTGTGGTCAAATACACTCCCTCCACAGTCCCTCACATCCCTGTGGTCAAATACACTCCCGCCACAGTCCCACACGTCCCTGTGGTCAAATACACTCCCTCCACAGTCCCACACGTCCCTGTGGTCAAATACACTCCCTCCACAGTCCCTCACGTCCCTGTGGTCAAATACACTCTCTCCACAGTCCCTCACGTCCCTGTGGTCAAATACACTCCCTCGGCAGTCCCTCACGTCCCTGTGGTCAAATACACTCTCTCCACAGTCCCTCATGTCCCTGTGGTCAAATGCACTCTCTCCACAGTCCTCACGTCCCTGTGGTCAAATACACTCTCTCCGCAGTCCCTCACGTCCCTGTGGTCAAATACACTCTCTCCGCAGTCCCTCACGTCCCTGTGGTCAAATACACTCTCTCCACAGTCCCTCACGTCCCTGTGGTCAAATACACTCTCTCCACAGTCCCTCACGTCCCTGTGGTCAAATACACTCTCTCCACAGTCCCTCACGTCCCTGTGGTCAAATACACTCCCTCGGCAGTCCCTCACGTCCCTGTGGTCAAATACACTCTCTCCACAGTCCCTCACGTCCCTGTGGTCAAATACACTCCCTCCACAGTCCCTCACATCCCTGTGGTCAAATACACTCCCGCCACAGTCCCACACGTCCCTGTGGTCAAATACACTCCCTCCACAGTCCCACATGTCCCTGTGGTCAAATACACTCCCTCCACAGTCCCTCACGTCCCTGTGGTCAAATACACTCTCTCCACAGTCCCGCACGTCCCTGTGGTCAAATACACTCCCTTGGCAGTCCCTCACGTCCCTGTGGTCAAATACACTCTCTCAACAGTCCCTCACGTCCCTGTGGTCAAATGCACTCTCTCCACAGTCCTCACGTCCCTGTGGTCAAATACACTCTCTCCGCAGTCCCTCACGTCCCTGTGGTCAAATACACTCTCTCCGCAGTCCCTCACGTCCCTGTGGTCAAATACACTCTCTCCGCAGTCCCTCACGTCCCTGTGGTCAAATACACTCTCTCCACAGTCCTCACGTCCCTGTGGTCAAATACACTCTCTCCGCAGTCCCTCACGTCCCTGTGGTCAAATACACTCCCGCCACAGTCCCACACGTCCCTGTGGTCAAATACACTCCCTCCACAGTCCCACATGTCCCTGTGGTCAAATACACTCCCTCCACAGTCCCTCACGTCCCTGTGGTCAAATACACTCTCTCCACAGTCCCTCACGTCCCTGTGGTCAAATACACTCTCTCCACAGTCCCTCACGTCCCTGTGGTCAAATACACTCTCTCCACAGTCCTCACGTCCCTGTGGTCAAATACACTCTCTCCGCAGTCCCTCACGTCCCTGTGGTCAAATACACTCTCTCCACAGTCCCTCACGTCCCTGTGGTCAAATACACTCTCTCCACAGTCCCTCACGTCCCTGTGGTCAAATACACTCTCTCCACAGTCCCTCACGTCCCTGTGGTCAAATACACTCTCTCCACAGTCCCTCACGTCCCTGTGGTCAAATACACTCCCTCGGCAGTCCCTCACATCCCTGTGGTCAAATACACTCCCTCGGCAGTCCCTCACGTCCCTGTGGTCAAATACACTCTCTCCACAGTCCCTCACGTCCCTGTGGTCAAATACACTCCCTCGGCAGTCCCTCACGTCCCTGTGGTCAAATACACTCTCTCCACAGTCCCTCACGTCCCTGTGGTCAAATACACTCCCTCGGCAGTCCCTCACGTCCCTGTGATCAAATACACTCTCTCCACAGTCCCTCACGTCCCTGTGGTCAAATACACTCTCTCCACAGTCCCTCACGTCCCTGTGGTCAAATACACTCTCTCCACAGTCCCTCACGTCCCTGTGGTCAAATACACTCTCTCCACAGTCCCTCACGTCCCTGTGGTCAAATATACTCTCTCCACAGTCCCTCACGTCCCTGTGGTCAAATACACTCCCTCGGCAGTCCCTCACGTCCCTGTGGTCAAATACACTCTCTCCACAGTCCCTCACGTCCCTGTGGTCAAATACACTCCCTCCACAGTCCCTCACATCCCTGTGGTCAAATACACTCCCGCCACAGTCCCACACGTCCCTGTGGTCAAATACACTCCCTCCACAGTCCCACACGTCCCTGTGGTCAAATACACTCCCTCCACAGTCCCTCACGTCCCTGTGGTCAAATACACTCTCTCCACAGTCCCTCACGTCCCTGTGGTCAAATACACTCCCTCGGCAGTCCCTCACGTCCCTGTGGTCAAATACACTCTCTCCACAGTCCCTCATGTCCCTGTGGTCAAATGCACTCTCTCCACAGTCCTCACGTCCCTGTGGTCAAATACACTCTCTCCGCAGTCCCTCACGTCCCTGTGGTCAAATACACTCTCTCCGCAGTCCCTCACGTCCCTGTGGTCAAATACACTCTCTCCACAGTCCCTCACGTCCCTGTGGTCAAATACACTCTCTCCACAGTCCCTCACGTCCCTGTGGTCAAATACACTCTCTCCACAGTCCCTCACGTCCCTGTGGTCAAATACACTCCCTCGGCAGTCCCTCACGTCCCTGTGGTCAAATACACTCTCTCCACAGTCCCTCACGTCCCTGTGGTCAAATACACTCCCTCCACAGTCCCTCACATCCCTGTGGTCAAATACACTCCCGCCACAGTCCCACACGTCCCTGTGGTCAAATACACTCCCTCCACAGTCCCACATGTCCCTGTGGTCAAATACACTCCCTCCACAGTCCCTCACGTCCCTGTGGTCAAATACACTCTCTCCACAGTCCCGCACGTCCCTGTGGTCAAATACACTCCCTTGGCAGTCCCTCACGTCCCTGTGGTCAAATACACTCTCTCAACAGTCCCTCACGTCCCTGTGGTCAAATGCACTCTCTCCACAGTCCTCACGTCCCTGTGGTCAAATACACTCTCTCCGCAGTCCCTCACGTCCCTGTGGTCAAATACACTCTCTCCGCAGTCCCTCACGTCCCTGTGGTCAAATACACTCTCTCCGCAGTCCCTCACGTCCCTGTGGTCAAATACACTCTCTCCACAGTCCTCACGTCCCTGTGGTCAAATACACTCTCTCCGCAGTCCCTCACGTCCCTGTGGTCAAATACACTCTCTCCGCAGTCCCTCACGTCCCTGTGGTCAAATACACTCCCGCCACAGTCCCACACGTCCCTGTGGTCAAATACACTCCCTCCACAGTCCCACATGTCCCTGTGGTCAAATACACTCCCTCCACAGTCCCTCACGTCCCTGTGGTCAAATACACTCTCTCCACAGTCCCTCACGTCCCTGTGGTGAAATACACTCCCTCGGCAGTCCCTCACGTCCCTGTGGTCAAATACACTCTCTCCACAGTCCCTCACGTCCCTGTGGTCAAATGCACTCTCTCCACAGTCCTCACGTCCCTGTGGTCAAATACACTCTCTCCGCAGTCCCTCACGTCCCTGTGGTCAAATACACTCCCTCGGCAGTCCCTCACGTCCCTGTGGTCAAATACACTCTCTCCACAGTCCCTCACGTCCCTGTGGTCAAATGCACTCTCTCCACAGTCCTCACGTCCCTGTGGTCAAATACACTCTCTCCGCAGTCCCTCACGTCCCTGTGGTCAAATACACTCTCTCCGCAGTCCCTCACGTCCCTGTGGTCAAATACACTCTCTCCGCAGTCCCTCACGTCCCTGTGGTCAAATACACTCTCTCCGCAGTCCCTCACGCCCCTGTGGTCAAATACACTCTCTCCGCAGTCCCTCACGTCCCTGTGGTCAAATACACTCTCTCCACAGTCCTCACGTCCCTGTGGTCAAATACACTCTCTCCGCAGTCCCTCACGTCCCTGTGGTCAAATACACTCTCTCCACAGTCCCTCACGTCCCTGTGGTCAAATACACTCTCTCCACAGTCCCTCACGTCCCTGTGGTCAAATACACTCTTTCCACAGTCCCTCACGTCCCTGTGGTAAAATACACTCCCTCGGCAGTCCCTCACGTCCCTGTGGTCAAATACACTCTCTCCACAGTCCCTCACGTCCCTGTAGTCAAATACACTCCCTCGGCAGTCCCTCACGTCCCTGTGGTCAAATACACTCTCTCCACAGTCCCTCACGTCCCTGTGGTCAAATACACTCCCTCGGCAGTCCCTCACGTCCCTGTGGTCAAATACACTCTCTCCACAGTCCCTCACGTCCCTGTGGTCAAATGCACCCTCTCCACAGTCCTCACGTCCCTGTGGTCAAATACACTCTCTCCGCAGTCCCTCACGTCCCTGTGGTCAAATACACTCTCTCCGCAGTCCCTCACGTCCCTGTAGTCAAATACACTCTCTCCACAGTCCCTCACGTCCCTGTGGTCAAATACACTCTCTCCACAGTCCCTCACGTCCCTGTGGTCAAATACACTCTCTCCACAGTCCCTCACGTCCCTGTGGTCAAATACACTCTCTCCACAGTCCCTCACGTCCCTGTGGTCAAATACACTCTCTCCACAGTCCCTCACGTCCCTGTGGTCAAATACACTCCCTCGGCAGTCCCTCACGTCCCTGTGGTCAAATACACTCTCTCCACAGTCCCTCACGTCCCTGTGGTCAAATACACTCTCTCCACAGTCCCTCACGTCCCTGTGGTCAAATACACTCTCTCCACAGTCCCTCACGTCCCTGTGGTCAAATACACTCTCTCCGCAGTCCCTCACGTCCCTGTGGTCAAATACACTCCCTCGGCAGTCCCTCACGTCCCTGTGGTCAAATACACTCTCTCCACAGTCCCTCACGTCCCTGTGGTCAAATACACTCTCTCCACAGTCCCTCACGTCCCTGTGGTCAAATACACTCTCTCCACAGTCCCTCACGTCCCTGAGGTCAAATACACTCTCTCCACAGTCCCTCACGTCCCTGTGGTCAAATACACTCTCTCCACAGTCCCTCACGTCCCTGTGGTCAAATACACTCTCTCCACAGTCCCTCACGTCCCTGTGGTCAAATACACTCCCTCGGCAGTCCCTCACGTCCCTGTGGTCAAATACACTCTCTCCACAGTCCCTCACGTCCCTGTGGTCAAATACACACCCTCCACAGTCCCTCACGTCCCTGTGGTCAAATACACTCCCTCCACAGTCCCACACGTCCCTGTGGTCAAAAACACTCCCTCCACAGTCCCACACGTCCCTGTGGTCAAATACACTCCCTCGGCAGTCCCTCACGTCCCTGTGGTCAAATACACTCCCTCGGCAGTCCCTCACGTACCTGTGGTCAAATACACTCTCTCCGCAGTCCCTCACGTCCCTGTGGTCAAATACACTCCCTCGGCAGTCCCTCACGTCCCTGTGGTCAAATACACTCTCTCCACAGTCCCTCACGTCCCTGTGGTCAAATACACTCTCTCCACAGTCCCTCACGTCCCTGTGGTCAAATACACTCTCTCCACAGTCCCTCACGTCCCTGTGGTAAAATACACTCCCTCGGCAGTCCCTCACGTCCCTGTGGTCAAATACACTCTCTCCGCAGTCCCTCACGTCCCTGTGGTCAAATACACTCTCTCCACAGTCCCTCACGTCCCTGTGGTCAAATACACTCTCTCCACAGTCCCTCGCGTCCCTGTGGTCAAATACACTCTCTCCACAGTCCTCACGTCCCTGTGGTCAAATACACTCTCTCCGCAGTCCCTCACGTCCCTGTGGTCAAATACACTCTCTCCACAGTCCCTCACGTCCCTGTGGTCAAATACACTCCGTCGGCAGTCCCTCATGTCCCTGTGGTCAAATACACTCTCTCCACAGTCCCTCACGTCCCTGTAGTCAAATACACTCCCTCGGCATTCCCTCACGTCCCTGTGGTCAAATACACTCTCTCCACAGTCCCTCACGTCCCTGTGGTCAAATACACTCCCTCGGCAGTCGCTCACGTCCCTGTGGTCAAATACACTCTCTCCACAGTCCCTCACGTCCCTGTGGTCAAATACACTCTCTCCACAGTCCCTCACGTCCCTGTGGTCAAATACACTCTCTCCACAGTCCCTCACGTCCCTGTGGTCAAATACACTCTCTCCACAGTCCCTCACGTCCCTGTGGTCAAATACACTCTCTCCACAGTCCCTCACGTCCCTGTGGTCAAATACACTCTCTCCACAGTCCTCACGTCCCTGTGGTCAAATACACTCTCTCCGCAGTCCCTCACGTCCCTGTGGTCAAATACACTCTCTCCACAGTCCCTCACGTCCCTGTGGTCAAATACACTCTCTCCACAGTCCCTCACGTCCCTGTGGTCAAATACACTCTCTCCACAGTCCCTCACGTCCCTGTGGTCAAATACACTCCCTCGGCAGTCCCTCACATCACTGTGGTCAAATACACTCCCTCGGCAGTCCCTCACGTCCCTGTGGTCAAATACACTCTCTCCACAGTCCCTCACGTCCCTGTGGTCAAATACACTCCCTCGGCAGTCCCTCACGTCCCTGTGGTCAAATACACTCTCTCCACAGTCCCTCACGTCCCTGTGGTCAAATACACTCCCTCGGCAGTCCCTCACGTCCCTGTGATCAAATACACTCTCTCCACAGTCCCTCACGTCCCTGTGGTCAAATACACTCTCTCCACAGTCCCTCACGTCCCTGTGGTCAAATACACTCTCTCCACAGTCCCTCACGTCCCTGTGGTCAAATACACTCTCTCCACAGTCCCTCACGTCCCTGTGGTCAAATACACTCTCTCCACAGTCCGTCATGTCCCTGTGGTCAAATACACTCCCTCGGCAGTCCCTCACGTCCCTGTGGTCAAATACACTCTCTCCACAGTCCCTCACGTCCCTGTGGTCAAATACACTCCCTCCACAGTCCCTCACATCCCTGTGGTCAAATACACTCCCGCCACAGTCCCACACGTCCCTGTGGTCAAATACACTCCCTCCACAGTCCCTCACGTCCCTGTGGTCAAATACACTCCCTCCACAGTCCCTCACGTCCCTGTGGTCAAATACACTCTCTCCACAGTCCCTCACGTCCCTGTGGTCAAATACACTCTCTCCACAGTCCCTCACGTCCCTGTGGTCAAATACACTCCCTCGGCAGTCCCTCACGTCCCTGTGGTCAAATACACTCTCTCCACAGTCCCTCACGTCCCTGTGGTCAAATACACTCCCTCCACAGTCCCTCACATCCCTGTGGTCAAATACACTCCCGCCACAGTCCCACATGTCCCTGTGGTCAAATACACTCCCTCCACAGTCCCACATGTCCCTGTGGTCAAATACACTCCCTTGGCAGTCCCTCACGTCCCTGTGGTCAAATACACTCTCTCAACAGTCCCTCACGTCCCTGTGGTCAAATGCACTCTCTCCACAGTCCTCACGTCCCTGTGGTCAAATACACTCTCTCCGCAGTCCCTCACGTCCCTGTGGTCAAATACACTCTCTCCGCAGTCCCTCACGTCCCTGTGGTCAAATACACTCTCTCCGCAGTCCCTCACGTCCCTGTGGTCAAATACACTCTCTCCACAGTCCTCACGTCCCTGTGGTCAAATACACTCTCTCCGCAGTCCCTCACGTCCCTGAGGTCAAATACACTCCCGCCACAGTCCCACACGTCCCTGTGGTCAAATACACTCCCTCCACAGTCCCACATGTCCCTGTGGTCAAATACACTCTCTCCACAGTCCCTCACGTCCCTGTGGTCAAATGCACTCTCTCCACAGTCCTCACGTCCCTGTGGTCAAATACACTCTCTCCGCAGTCCCTCACGTCCCTGTGGTCAAATACACTCTCTCCGCAGTCCCTCACGTCCCTGTGGTCAAATACACTCTCTCCACAGTCCCTCACGTCCCTGTGGTCAAATACACTCTCTCCACAGTCCTCACGTCCCTGTGGTCAAATACACTCTCTCCGCAGTCCCTCACGTCCCTGTGGTCAAATACACTCTCTCCACAGTCCCTCACGTCCCTGTGGTCAAATACACTCTCTACACAGTCCCTCACGTCCCTGTGGTCAAATACACTCCCTCGGCAGTCCCTCACGTCCCTGTGGTCAAATACAATCTCTCCACAGTCCCTGACGTCGCTGTAGTCAAATACACTCTCTCCACAGTCCTCACGTCCCTGTGGTCAAATACACTCTCTCCGCAGTCCCTCACGTCCCTGTGGTCAAATACACTCCCGCCACAGTCCCACACGTCCCTGTGGTCAAATACACTCCCTCGGCAGTCCCTCATGTCCCTGTGGTCAAATACACTCTCTCCACAGTCCCTCACGTCCCTGTGGTCAAATGCACTCTCTCCACAGTCCTCACGTCCCTGTGGTCAAATACACTCTCTCCGCAGTCCCTTACGTCCCTGTGGTCAAATACACTCTCTCCGCAGTCCCTCACGTCCCTGTGGTCAAATACACTCTCTCCGCAGTCCCTCACGTCCCTGTGGTCAAATACACTCTCTCCACAGTCCCTCACGTCCCTGTGGTCAAATACACTCTCTCCACAGTCCTCACGTCCCTGTGGTCAAATACACTCTCTCCGCAGTCCCTCACGTCCCTGTGGTCAAATACACTCTCTCCACAGTCCCTCACGTCCCTGTGGTCAAATACACTCTCTCCACAGTCCCTCACGTCCCTGTGGTCAAATACACTCTTTCCACAGTCCCTCACGTCCCTGTGGTCAAATACACTCCCTCGGCAGTCCCTCACGTCCCTGTGGCCAAATACACTCTCTCCACAGTCCCTCACGTCCCTGTAGTCAAATACACTCCCTCGGCAGTCCCTCACGTCCCTGTGGTCAAATACACTCTCTCCACAGTCCCTCACGTCCCTGTGGTCAAATACACTCCCTCGGCAGTCCCTCACGTCCCTGTGGTCAAATACACTCTCTCCACAGTCCCTCACGTCCCTGTGGTCAAATGCACTCTCTCCACAGTCCTCACGTCCCTGTGGTCAAATACACTCTCTCCGCAGTCCCTCACGTCCCTGTGGTCAAATACACTCTCTCCGCAGTCCCTCACGTCCCTGTGGTCAAATACACTCTCTCCACAGTCCCTCACGTCCCTGTGGTCAAATACACTCTCTCCACAGTCCCTCACGTCCCTGTGGTCAAATACACTCTCTCCACAGTCCTCACGTCCCTGTGGTCAAATACACTCTCTCCGCAGTCCCTCACGTCCCTGTGGTCAAATACACTCTCTCCACAGTCCCTCACGTCCCTGTGGTCAAATACACTCTCTCCACAGTCCCTCACGTCCCTGTGGTCAAATACACTCTCTCCACAGTCCCTCACGTCCCTGTGGTCAAATAGACTCCCTCGGCAGTCCCTCACATCCCTGTGGTCAAATACACTCTCTCCACAGTCCCTCACATCCCTGTGGTCAAATACACTCTCTCCACAGTCCCTCACGTCCCTGTGGTCAAATACACTCTCTCCACAGTCACTCACGTCCCTGTGGTCAAATACACTCTCTCCACAGTCCCTCACGTCCCTGTGGTCAAATACACTCTCTCCACAGTCCCTCACGTCCCTGTGGTCAAATACACTCTCTCCACAGTCCCTCACATCCCTGTGGTCAAATACACTCCCTCGGCAGTCCCTCACGTCCCTGTGGTCAAATAAACTCTCTCCACAGTCCCTCACGTCCCTGTGGTCAAATACACTCCCTCCACAGTCCCTCACGTCCCTGTGGTCAAATACACTCTCTCCACAGTCCCTCACGTCCCTGTGGTCAAATACACTCCCTCGGCAGTCGCTCACGTCCCTGTGGTCAAATACACTCTCTCCACAGTCCCTCACGTCCCTGTGGTCAAATACACTCTCTCCACAGTCCCACATGTCCCTGTGGTCAAATACACTCTCTCCACAGTCCCTCACGTCCCTGTGATCAAATACACTCTCTCCACAGTCCCTCACGTCCCTGTGGTCAAATACACTCTCTCCACAGTCCTCACGTCCCTGTGGTCAAATACACTCTCTCCGCAGTCGCTCACGTCCCTGTGGTCAAATACACTCTCTCCGCAGTCCCTCACGTCCCTGTGGTCAAATACACTCTCTCCACAGTCCCTCACGTCCCTGTGGTCAAATACACTCTCTCCACAGTCCTCACGTCCCTGTGGTCAAATACACTCTCTCCGCAGTCCCTCACGTCCCTGTGGTCAAATACACTCTCTCCACAGTCCCTCACGTCCCTGTGGTCAAATACACTCTCTCCACAGTCCCTCACGTCCCTGTGGTCAAATACACTCTCTCCACAGTCCCTCACGTCCCTGTGGTCAAATACACTCTCTCCACAGTCCCTCACGTCCCTGTGGTCAAATACACTACCTCGGCAGTCCCTCACGTCCCTGTGGTCAAATACACTCTCTTCGCAGTCCCTCACGTCCCTGTAGTCAAATACACTCCCTCGGCAGTCCCTCACGTCCCTGTGGTCAAATACACTCTCTCCACAGTCCCTCACGTCCCTGTGGTCATATACACTCCCTCGGTAGTCCCTCACGTCCCTGTGGTCAAATACACTCTCTCCACAGTCCTCACGTCCCTGTGGTCAAATACACTCTCTCCGCAGTCCCTCACGTCCCTGTGGTCAAATACACTCTCTCCACAGTCCCTCACGTCCATGTGGTCAAATACACTCTCTCCACAGTCACTCACGTCCCTGTGGTCAAATACACTCTCTCCACAGTCCCTCACGTCCCTGTGGTCAAATACACTCTCTCCACAGTCCTTCAGTTCCCTGTGGTCAAATACACTCTCTCCGCAGTCCCTCACGTCCCTGTGGTCAAATACACTCCCGCCACAGTCCCACACGTCCCTGTGGTCAAATACACTCCCTCCACAGTCCCACATGTCCCTGTGGTCAAATACACTCCCTCCACAGTCCCTCACGTCCCTGTGGTCAAATACACTCTCTCCACAGTCCCTCACGTCCCTGTGGTGAAATACACTCCCTCGGCAGTCCCTCACGTCCCTGTGGTCAAATACACTCTCTCCACAGTCCCTCACGTCCCTGTGGTCAAATGCACTCTCTCCACAGTCCTCACGTCCCTGTGGTCAAATACACTCTCTCCGCAGTCCCTCACGTCCCTGTGGTCAAATACACTCCCTCGGCAGTCCCTCACGTCCCTGTGGTCAAATACACTCTCTCCACAGTCCCTCACGTCCCTGTGGTCAAATGCACTCTCTCCACAGTCCTCACGTCCCTGTGGTCAAATACACTCTCTCCGCAGTCCCTCACGTCCCTGTGGTCAAATACACTCTCTCCGCAGTCCCTCACGTCCCTGTGGTCAAATACACTCTCTCCGCAGTCCCTCACGTCCCTGTGGTCAAATACACTCTCTCCGCAGTCCCTCACGCCCCTGTGGTCAAATACACTCTCTCCGCAGTCCCTCACGTCCCTGTGGTCAAATACACTCTCTCCACAGTCCTCACGTCCCTGTGGTCAAATACACTCTCTCCGCAGTCCCTCACGTCCCTGTGGTCAAATACACTCTCTCCACAGTCCCTCACGTCCCTGTGGTCAAATACACTCTCTCCACAGTCCCTCACGTCCCTGTGGTCAAATACACTCTTTCCACAGTCCCTCACGTCCCTGTGGTAAAATACACTCCCTCGGCAGTCCCTCACGTCCCTGTGGTCAAATACACTCTCTCCACAGTCCCTCACGTCCCTGTAGTCAAATACACTCCCTCGGCAGTCCCTCACGTCCCTGTGGTCAAATACACTCTCTCCACAGTCCCTCACGTCCCTGTGGTCAAATACACTCCCTCGGCAGTCCCTCACGTCCCTGTGGTCAAATACACTCTCTCCACAGTCCCTCACGTCCCTGTGGTCAAATGCACCCTCTCCACAGTCCTCACGTCCCTGTGGTCAAATACACTCTCTCCGCAGTCCCTCACGTCCCTGTGGTCAAATACACTCTCTCCGCAGTCCCTCACGTCCCTGTAGTCAAATACACTCTCTCCACAGTCCCTCACGTCCCTGTGGTCAAATACACTCTCTCCACAGTCCCTCACGTCCCTGTGGTCAAATACACTCTCTCCACAGTCCCTCACGTCCCTGTGGTCAAATAGACTCCCTCGGCAGTCCCTCACATCCCTGTGGTCAAATACACTCTCTCCACAGTCCCTCACATCCCTGTGGTCAAATACACTCTCTCCACAGTCCCTCACGTCCCTGTGGTCAAATACACTCTCTCCACAGTCACTCACGTCCCTGTGGTCAAATACACTCTCTCCACAGTCCCTCACGTCCCTGTGGTCAAATACACTCTCTCCACAGTCCCTCACGTCCCTGTGGTCAAATACACTCTCTCCACAGTCCCTCACATCCCTGTGGTCAAATACACTCCCTCGGCAGTCCCTCACGTCCCTGTGGTCAAATAAACTCTCTCCACAGTCCCTCACGTCCCTGTGGTCAAATACACTCCCTCCACAGTCCCTCACGTCCCTGTGGTCAAATACACTCTCTCCACAGTCCCTCACGTCCCTGTGGTCAAATACACTCCCTCGGCAGTCGCTCACGTCCCTGTGGTCAAATACACTCTCTCCACAGTCCCTCACGTCCCTGTGGTCAAATACACTCTCTCCACAGTCCCACATGTCCCTGTGGTCAAATACACTCTCTCCACAGTCCCTCACGTCCCTGTGATCAAATACACTCTCTCCACAGTCCCTCACGTCCCTGTGGTCAAATACACTCTCTCCACAGTCCTCACGTCCCTGTGGTCAAATACACTCTCTCCGCAGTCGCTCACGTCCCTGTGGTCAAATACACTCTCTCCGCAGTCCCTCACGTCCCTGTGGTCAAATACACTCTCTCCACAGTCCCTCACGTCCCTGTGGTCAAATACACTCTCTCCACAGTCCTCACGTCCCTGTGGTCAAATACACTCTCTCCGCAGTCCCTCACGTCCCTGTGGTCAAATACACTCTCTCCACAGTCCCTCACGTCCCTGTGGTCAAATACACTCTCTCCACAGTCCCTCACGTCCCTGTGGTCAAATACACTCTCTCCACAGTCCCTCACGTCCCTGTGGTCAAATACACTCTCTCCACAGTCCCTCACGTCCCTGTGGTCAAATACACTACCTCGGCAGTCCCTCACGTCCCTGTGGTCAAATACACTCTCTTCGCAGTCCCTCACGTCCCTGTAGTCAAATACACTCCCTCGGCAGTCCCTCACGTCCCTGTGGTCAAATACACTCTCTCCACAGTCCCTCACGTCCCTGTGGTCATATACACTCCCTCGGTAGTCCCTCACGTCCCTGTGGTCAAATACACTCTCTCCACAGTCCTCACGTCCCTGTGGTCAAATACACTCTCTCCGCAGTCCCTCACGTCCCTGTGGTCAAATACACTCTCTCCACAGTCCCTCACGTCCATGTGGTCAAATACACTCTCTCCACAGTCACTCACGTCCCTGTGGTCAAATACACTCTCTCCACAGTCCCTCACGTCCCTGTGGTCAAATACACTCTCTCCACAGTCCTTCAGTTCCCTGTGGTCAAATACACTCTCTCCGCAGTCCCTCACGTCCCTGTGGTCAAATACACTCCCGCCACAGTCCCACACGTCCCTGTGGTCAAATACACTCCCTCCACAGTCCCACATGTCCCTGTGGTCAAATACACTCCCTCCACAGTCCCTCACGTCCCTGTGGTCAAATACACTCTCTCCACAGTCCCTCACGTCCCTGTGGTGAAATACACTCCCTCGGCAGTCCCTCACGTCCCTGTGGTCAAATACACTCTCTCCACAGTCCCTCACGTCCCTGTGGTCAAATGCACTCTCTCCACAGTCCTCACGTCCCTGTGGTCAAATACACTCTCTCCGCAGTCCCTCACGTCCCTGTGGTCAAATACACTCCCTCGGCAGTCCCTCACGTCCCTGTGGTCAAATACACTCTCTCCACAGTCCCTCACGTCCCTGTGGTCAAATGCACTCTCTCCACAGTCCTCACGTCCCTGTGGTCAAATACACTCTCTCCGCAGTCCCTCACGTCCCTGTGGTCAAATACACTCTCTCCGCAGTCCCTCACGTCCCTGTGGTCAAATACACTCTCTCCGCAGTCCCTCACGTCCCTGTGGTCAAATACACTCTCTCCGCAGTCCCTCACGCCCCTGTGGTCAAATACACTCTCTCCGCAGTCCCTCACGTCCCTGTGGTCAAATACACTCTCTCCACAGTCCTCACGTCCCTGTGGTCAAATACACTCTCTCCGCAGTCCCTCACGTCCCTGTGGTCAAATACACTCTCTCCACAGTCCCTCACGTCCCTGTGGTCAAATACACTCTCTCCACAGTCCCTCACGTCCCTGTGGTCAAATACACTCTTTCCACAGTCCCTCACGTCCCTGTGGTAAAATACACTCCCTCGGCAGTCCCTCACGTCCCTGTGGTCAAATACACTCTCTCCACAGTCCCTCACGTCCCTGTAGTCAAATACACTCCCTCGGCAGTCCCTCACGTCCCTGTGGTCAAATACACTCTCTCCACAGTCCCTCACGTCCCTGTGGTCAAATACACTCCCTCGGCAGTCCCTCACGTCCCTGTGGTCAAATACACTCTCTCCACAGTCCCTCACGTCCCTGTGGTCAAATGCACCCTCTCCACAGTCCTCACGTCCCTGTGGTCAAATACACTCTCTCCGCAGTCCCTCACGTCCCTGTGGTCAAATACACTCTCTCCGCAGTCCCTCACGTCCCTGTATTCAAATACACTCTCTCCACAGTCCCTCACGTCCCTGTGGTCAAATACACTCTCTCCACAGTCCCTCACGTCCCTGTGGTCAAATACACTCTCTCCACAGTCCCTCACGTCCCTGTGGTCAAATACACTCTCTCCACAGTCCCTCACGTCCCTGTGGTCAAATACACTCTCTCCACAGTCCCTCACGTCCCTGTGGTCAAATACACTCCCTCGGCAGTCCCTCACGTCCCTGTGGTCAAATACACTCTCTCCACAGTCCCTCACGTCCCTGTGGTCAAATACACTCTCTCCACAGTCCCTCACGTCCCTGTGGTCAAATACACTCTCTCCACAGTCCCTCACGTCCCTGTGGTCAAATACACTCTCTCCGCAGTCCCTCACGTCCCTGTGGTCAAATACACTCCCTCGGCAGTCCCTCACGTCCCTGTGGTCAAATACACTCTCTCCACAGTCCCTCACGTCCCTGTGGTCAAATACACTCTCTCCACAGTCCCTCACGTCCCTGTGGTCAAATACACTCTCTCCACAGTCCCTCACGTCCCTGAGGTCAAATACACTCTCTCCACAGTCCCTCACGTCCCTGTGGTCAAATACACTCTCTCCACAGTCCCTCACGTCCCTGTGGTCAAATACACTCTCTCCACAGTCCCTCACGTCCCTGTGGTCAAATACACTCCCTCGGCAGTCCCTCACGTCCCTGTGGTCAAATACACTCTCTCCACAGTCCCTCACGTCCCTGTGGTCAAATACACACCCTCCACAGTCCCTCACGTCCCTGTGGTCAAATACACTCCCTCCACAGTCCCACACGTCCCTGTGGTCAAAAACACTCCCTCCACAGTCCCACACGTCCCTGTGGTCAAATACACTCCCTCGGCAGTCCCTCACGTCCCTGTGGTCAAATACACTCCCTCGGCAGTCCCTCACGTACCTGTGGTCAAATACACTCTCTCCGCAGTCCCTCACGTCCCTGTGGTCAAATACACTCCCTCGGCAGTCCCTCACGTCCCTGTGGTCAAATACACTCTCTCCACAGTCCCTCACGTCCCTGTGGTCAAATACACTCTCTCCACAGTCCCTCACGTCCCTGTGGTCAAATACACTCTCTCCACAGTCCCTCACGTCCCTGTGGTAAAATACACTCCCTCGGCAGTCCCTCACGTCCCTGTGGTCAAATACACTCTCTCCGCAGTCCCTCACGTCCCTGTGGTCAAATACACTCTCTCCACAGTCCCTCACGTCCATGTGGTCAAATACACTCTCTCCACAGTCCCTCGCGTCCCTGTGGTCAAATACACTCTCTCCACAGTCCTCACGTCCCTGTGGTCAAATACACTCTCTCCGCAGTCCCTCACGTCCCTGTGGTCAAATACACTCTCTCCACAGTCCCTCACGTCCCTGTGGTCAAATACACTCTCTCCACAGTCCCTCACGTCCCTGTGGTCAAATACACTCTCTCCACAGTCCCTCACGTCCCTGTGGTCAAATACACTCTCTCCACAGTCCCTCACGTCCCTGAGGTCAAATACACTCTCTCCACAGTCCCTCACGTCCCTGTGGTCAAATACACTCTCTCCACAGTCCCTCACGTCCCTGTGGTCAAATACACTCTCTCCACAGTCCCTCACGTCCCTGTGGTCAAATACACTCCCTCGGCAGTCCCTCACGTCCCTGTGGTCAAATACACTCTCTCCACAGTCCCTCACGTCCCTGTGGTCAAATACACACCCTCCACAGTCCCTCACGTCCCTGTGGTCAAATACACTCCCTCCACAGTCCCACACGTCCCTGTGGTCAAAAACACTCCCTCCACAGTCCCACACGTCCCTGTGGTCAAATACACTCCCTCGGCAGTCCCTCACGTCCCTGAGGTCAAATACACTCTCTCCACAGTCCCTCACGTCCCTGTGGTCAAATACACTCTCTCCACAGTCCCTCACGTCCCTGTGGTCAAATACACTCTCTCCACAGTCCCTCACGTCCCTGTGGTCAAATACACTCTCTCCACAGTCCCTCACGTCCCTGTGGTCAAATACACTCTCTCCACAGTCCCTCACGTCCCTGTGGTCAAATACACTCTCTCCACAGTCCCTCACGTCCCTGAGGTCAAATACACTCTCTCCACAGTCCCTCACGTCCCTGTGGTCAAATACACTCTCTCCACAGTCCCTCACGTCCCTGTGGTCAAATACACTCTCTCCACAGTCCCTCACGTCCCTGTGGTCAAATACACTCCCTCGGCAGTCCCTCACGTCCCTGTGGTCAAATACACTCTCTCCACAGTCCCTCACGTCCCTGTGGTCAAATACACACCCTCCACAGTCCCTCACGTCCCTGTGGTCAAATACACTCCCTCCACAGTCCCACACGTCCCTGTGGTCAAAAACACTCCCTCCACAGTCCCACACGTCCCTGTGGTCAAATACACTCCCTCGGCAGTCCGTCACGTCCCTGTGGTCAAATACACTCCCTCGGCAGTCCCTCACGTACCTGTGGTCAAATACACTCTCTCCGCAGTCCCTCACGTCCCTGTGGTCAAATACACTCCCTCGGCAGTCCCTCACGTCCCTGTGGTCAAATACACTCTCTCCACAGTCCCTCACGTCCCTGTGGTCAAATACACTCTCTCCACAGTCCCTCACGTCCCTGTGGTCAAATACACTCTCTCCACAGTCCCTCACGTCCCTGTGGTCAAATACACTCCCTCCACAGTCCCTCACGTCCCTGTGGTCAAATACACTCTCTCCACAGTCCCTCACGTCCCTGTGGTCAAATACACTCCCTCGGCAGTCGCTCACGTCCCTGTGGTCAAATACACTCTCTCCACAGTCCCTCACGTCCCTGTGGTCAAATACACTCTCTCCACAGTCCCACATGTCCCTGTGGTCAAATACACTCTCTCCACAGTCCCTCACGTCCCTGTGATCAAATACACTCTCTCCACAGTCCCTCACGTCCCTGTGGTCAAATACACTCTCTCCACAGTCCTCACGTCCCTGTGGTCAAATACACTCTCTCCGCAGTCGCTCACGTCCCTGTGGTCAAATACACTCTCTCCGCAGTCCCTCACGTCCCTGTGGTCAAATACACTCTCTCCACAGTCCCTCACGTCCCTGTGGTCAAATACACTCTCTCCACAGTCCTCACGTCCCTGTGGTCAAATACACTCTCTCCGCAGTCCCTCACGTCCCTGTGGTCAAATACACTCTCTCCACAGTCCCTCACGTCCCTGTGGTCAAATACACTCTCTCCACAGTCCCTCACGTCCCTGTGGTCAAATACACTCTCTCCACAGTCCCTCACGTCCCTGTGGTCAAATACACTCTCTCCACAGTCCCTCACGTCCCTGTGGTCAAATACACTACCTCGGCAGTCCCTCACGTCCCTGTGGTCAAATACACTCTCTTCGCAGTCCCTCACGTCCCTGTAGTCAAATACACTCCCTCGGCAGTCCCTCACGTCCCTGTGGTCAAATACACTCTCTCCACAGTCCCTCACGTCCCTGTGGTCATATACACTCCCTCGGTAGTCCCTCACGTCCCTGTGGTCAAATACACTCTCTCCACAGTCCTCACGTCCCTGTGGTCAAATACACTCTCTCCGCAGTCCCTCACGTCCCTGTGGTCAAATACACTCTCTCCACAGTCCCTCACGTCCATGTGGTCAAATACACTCTCTCCACAGTCACTCACGTCCCTGTGGTCAAATACACTCTCTCCACAGTCCCTCACGTCCCTGTGGTCAAATACACTCTCTCCACAGTCCTTCAGTTCCCTGTGGTCAAATACACTCTCTCCGCAGTCCCTCACGTCCCTGTGGTCAAATACACTCCCGCCACAGTCCCACACGTCCCTGTGGTCAAATACACTCCCTCCACAGTCCCACATGTCCCTGTGGTCAAATACACTCCCTCCACAGTCCCTCACGTCCCTGTGGTCAAATACACTCTCTCCACAGTCCCTCACGTCCCTGTGGTGAAATACACTCCCTCGGCAGTCCCTCACGTCCCTGTGGTCAAATACACTCTCTCCACAGTCCCTCACGTCCCTGTGGTCAAATGCACTCTCTCCACAGTCCTCACGTCCCTGTGGTCAAATACACTCTCTCCGCAGTCCCTCACGTCCCTGTGGTCAAATACACTCCCTCGGCAGTCCCTCACGTCCCTGTGGTCAAATACACTCTCTCCACAGTCCCTCACGTCCCTGTGGTCAAATGCACTCTCTCCACAGTCCTCACGTCCCTGTGGTCAAATACACTCTCTCCGCAGTCCCTCACGTCCCTGTGGTCAAATACACTCTCTCCGCAGTCCCTCACGTCCCTGTGGTCAAATACACTCTCTCCGCAGTCCCTCACGTCCCTGTGGTCAAATACACTCTCTCCGCAGTCCCTCACGCCCCTGTGGTCAAATACACTCTCTCCGCAGTCCCTCACGTCCCTGTGGTCAAATACACTCTCTCCACAGTCCTCACGTCCCTGTGGTCAAATACACTCTCTCCGCAGTCCCTCACGTCCCTGTGGTCAAATACACTCTCTCCACAGTCCCTCACGTCCCTGTGGTCAAATACACTCTCTCCACAGTCCCTCACGTCCCTGTGGTCAAATACACTCTTTCCACAGTCCCTCACGTCCCTGTGGTAAAATACACTCCCTCGGCAGTCCCTCACGTCCCTGTGGTCAAATACACTCTCTCCACAGTCCCTCACGTCCCTGTAGTCAAATACACTCCCTCGGCAGTCCCTCACGTCCCTGTGGTCAAATACACTCTCTCCACAGTCCCTCACGTCCCTGTGGTCAAATACACTCCCTCGGCAGTCCCTCACGTCCCTGTGGTCAAATACACTCTCTCCACAGTCCCTCACGTCCCTGTGGTCAAATGCACCCTCTCCACAGTCCTCACGTCCCTGTGGTCAAATACACTCTCTCCGCAGTCCCTCACGTCCCTGTGGTCAAATACACTCTCTCCGCAGTCCCTCACGTCCCTGTATTCAAATACACTCTCTCCACAGTCCCTCACGTCCCTGTGGTCAAATACACTCTCTCCACAGTCCCTCACGTCCCTGTGGTCAAATACACTCTCTCCACAGTCCCTCACGTCCCTGTGGTCAAATACACTCTCTCCACAGTCCCTCACGTCCCTGTGGTCAAATACACTCTCTCCACAGTCCCTCACGTCCCTGTGGTCAAATACACTCCCTCGGCAGTCCCTCACGTCCCTGTGGTCAAATACACTCTCTCCACAGTCCCTCACGTCCCTGTGGTCAAATACACTCTCTCCACAGTCCCTCACGTCCCTGTGGTCAAATACACTCTCTCCACAGTCCCTCACGTCCCTGTGGTCAAATACACTCTCTCCGCAGTCCCTCACGTCCCTGTGGTCAAATACACTCCCTCGGCAGTCCCTCACGTCCCTGTGGTCAAATACACTCTCTCCACAGTCCCTCACGTCCCTGTGGTCAAATACACTCTCTCCACAGTCCCTCACGTCCCTGTGGTCAAATACACTCTCTCCACAGTCCCTCACGTCCCTGAGGTCAAATACACTCTCTCCACAGTCCCTCACGTCCCTGTGGTCAAATACACTCTCTCCACAGTCCCTCACGTCCCTGTGGTCAAATACACTCTCTCCACAGTCCCTCACGTCCCTGTGGTCAAATACACTCCCTCGGCAGTCCCTCACGTCCCTGTGGTCAAATACACTCTCTCCACAGTCCCTCACGTCCCTGTGGTCAAATACACACCCTCCACAGTCCCTCACGTCCCTGTGGTCAAATACACTCCCTCCACAGTCCCACACGTCCCTGTGGTCAAAAACACTCCCTCCACAGTCCCACACGTCCCTGTGGTCAAATACACTCCCTCGGCAGTCCCTCACGTCCCTGTGGTCAAATACACTCCCTCGGCAGTCCCTCACGTACCTGTGGTCAAATACACTCTCTCCGCAGTCCCTCACGTCCCTGTGGTCAAATACACTCCCTCGGCAGTCCCTCACGTCCCTGTGGTCAAATACACTCTCTCCACAGTCCCTCACGTCCCTGTGGTCAAATACACTCTCTCCACAGTCCCTCACGTCCCTGTGGTCAAATACACTCTCTCCACAGTCCCTCACGTCCCTGTGGTAAAATACACTCCCTCGGCAGTCCCTCACGTCCCTGTGGTCAAATACACTCTCTCCGCAGTCCCTCACGTCCCTGTGGTCAAATACACTCTCTCCACAGTCCCTCACGTCCATGTGGTCAAATACACTCTCTCCACAGTCCCTCGCGTCCCTGTGGTCAAATACACTCTCTCCACAGTCCTCACGTCCCTGTGGTCAAATACACTCTCTCCGCAGTCCCTCACGTCCCTGTGGTCAAATACACTCTCTCCACAGTCCCTCACGTCCCTGTGGTCAAATACACTCTCTCCACAGTCCCTCACGTCCCTGTGGTCAAATACACTCTCTCCACAGTCCCTCACGTCCCTGTGGTCAAATACACTCTCTCCACAGTCCCTCACGTCCCTGAGGTCAAATACACTCTCTCCACAGTCCCTCACGTCCCTGTGGTCAAATACACTCTCTCCACAGTCCCTCACGTCCCTGTGGTCAAATACACTCTCTCCACAGTCCCTCACGTCCCTGTGGTCAAATACACTCCCTCGGCAGTCCCTCACGTCCCTGTGGTCAAATACACTCTCTCCACAGTCCCTCACGTCCCTGTGGTCAAATACACACCCTCCACAGTCCCTCACGTCCCTGTGGTCAAATACACTCCCTCCACAGTCCCACACGTCCCTGTGGTCAAAAACACTCCCTCCACAGTCCCACACGTCCCTGTGGTCAAATACACTCCCTCGGCAGTCCCTCACGTCCCTGAGGTCAAATACACTCTCTCCACAGTCCCTCACGTCCCTGTGGTCAAATACACTCTCTCCACAGTCCCTCACGTCCCTGTGGTCAAATACACTCTCTCCACAGTCCCTCACGTCCCTGTGGTCAAATACACTCTCTCCACAGTCCCTCACGTCCCTGTGGTCAAATACACTCTCTCCACAGTCCCTCACGTCCCTGTGGTCAAATACACTCTCTCCACAGTCCCTCACGTCCCTGAGGTCAAATACACTCTCTCCACAGTCCCTCACGTCCCTGTGGTCAAATACACTCTCTCCACAGTCCCTCACGTCCCTGTGGTCAAATACACTCTCTCCACAGTCCCTCACGTCCCTGTGGTCAAATACACTCCCTCGGCAGTCCCTCACGTCCCTGTGGTCAAATACACTCTCTCCACAGTCCCTCACGTCCCTGTGGTCAAATACACACCCTCCACAGTCCCTCACGTCCCTGTGGTCAAATACACTCCCTCCACAGTCCCACACGTCCCTGTGGTCAAAAACACTCCCTCCACAGTCCCACACGTCCCTGTGGTCAAATACACTCCCTCGGCAGTCCGTCACGTCCCTGTGGTCAAATACACTCCCTCGGCAGTCCCTCACGTACCTGTGGTCAAATACACTCTCTCCGCAGTCCCTCACGTCCCTGTGGTCAAATACACTCCCTCGGCAGTCCCTCACGTCCCTGTGGTCAAATACACTCTCTCCACAGTCCCTCACGTCCCTGTGGTCAAATACACTCTCTCCACAGTCCCTCACGTCCCTGTGGTCAAATACACTCTCTCCACAGTCCCTCACGTCCCTGTGGTAAAATACACTCCCTCGGCAGTCCCTCACGTCCCTGTGGTCAAATACACTCTCTCCGCAGTCCCTCACGTCCCTGTGGTCAAATACACTCTCTCCACAGTCCCTCACGTCCATGTGGTCAAATACACTCTCTCCACAGTCCCTCGCGTCCCTGTGGTCAAATACACTCTCTCCACAGTCCTCACGTCCCTGTGGTCAAATACACTCTCTCCGCAGTCCCTCACGTCCCTGTGGTCAAATACACTCTCTCCACAGTCCCTCACGTCCCTGTGGTCAAATACACTCCGTCGGCAGTCCCTCATGTCCCTGTGGTCAAATACACTCTCTCCACAGTCCCTCACGTCCCTGTAGTCAAATACACTCCCTCGGCATTCCCTCACGTCCCTGTGGTCAAATACACTCTCTCCACAGTCCCTCACGTCCCTGTGGTCAAATACACTCCCTCGGCAGTCGCTCACGTCCCTGTGGTCAAATACACTCTCTCCACAGTCCCTCACGTCCCTGTGGTCAAATACACTCTCTCCACAGTCCCTCACGTCCCTGTGGTCAAATACACTCTCTCCACAGTCCCTCACGTCCCTGTGGTCAAATACACTCTCTCCACAGTCCCTCACGTCCCTGTGGTCAAATACACTCTCTCCACAGTCCCTCACGTCCCTGTGGTCAAATACACTCTCTCCACAGTCCTCACGTCCCTGTGGTCAAATACACTCTCTCCGCAGTCCCTCACGTCCCTGTGGTCAAATACACTCTCTCCACAGTCCCTCACGTCCCTGTGGTCAAATACACTCTCTCCACAGTCCCTCACGTCCCTGTGGTCAAATACACTCTCTCCACAGTCCCTCACGTCCCTGTGGTCAAATACACTCCCTCGGCAGTCCCTCACATCACTGTGGTCAAATACACTCCCTCGGCAGTCCCTCACGTCCCTGTGGTCAAATACACTCTCTCCACAGTCCCTCACGTCCCTGTGGTCAAATACACTCCCTCGGCAGTCCCTCACGTCCCTGTGGTCAAATACACTCTCTCCACAGTCCCTCACGTCCCTGTGGTCAAATACACTCCCTCGGCAGTCCCTCACGTCCCTGTGATCAAATACACTCTCTCCACAGTCCCTCACGTCCCTGTGGTCAAATACACTCTCTCCACAGTCCCTCACGTCCCTGTGGTCAAATACACTCTCTCCACAGTCCCTCACGTCCCTGTGGTCAAATACACTCTCTCCACAGTCCCTCACGTCCCTGTGGTCAAATACACTCTCTCCACAGTCCGTCATGTCCCTGTGGTCAAATACACTCCCTCGGCAGTCCCTCACGTCCCTGTGGTCAAATACACTCTCTCCACAGTCCCTCACGTCCCTGTGGTCAAATACACTCTCTCCACAGTCCCTCACGTCCCTGTGGTCAAATACACTCCCTCGGCAGTCCCTCACATCACTGTGGTCAAATACACTCCCTCGGCAGTCCCTCACGTCCCTGTGGTCAAATACACTCTCTCCACAGTCCCTCACGTCCCTGTGGTCAAATACACTCCCTCGGCAGTCCCTCACGTCCCTGTGGTCAAATACACTCTCTCCACAGTCCCTCACGTCCCTGTGGTCAAATACACTCCCTCGGCAGTCCCTCACGTCCCTGTGATCAAATACACTCTCTCCACAGTCCCTCACGTCCCTGTGGTCAAATACACTCTCTCCACAGTCCCTCACGTCCCTGTGGTCAAATACACTCTCTCCACAGTCCCTCACGTCCCTGTGGTCAAATACACTCTCTCCACAGTCCCTCACGTCCCTGTGGTCAAATACACTCTCTCCACAGTCCGTCACGTCCCTGTGGTCAAATACACTCCCTCGGCAGTCCCTCACGTCCCTGTGGTCAAATACACTCTCTCCACAGTCCCTCACGTCCCTGTGGTCAAATACACTCCCTCCACAGTCCCTCACGTCCCTGTGGTCAAATACACTCCCGCCACAGTCCCACACGTCCCTGTGGTCAAATACACTCCCTCCACAGTCCCTCACGTCCCTGTGGTCAAATACACTCCCTCCACAGTCCCTCACGTCCCTGTGGTCAAATACACTCTCTCCACAGTCCCTCACGTCCCTGTGGTCAAATACACTCTCTCCACAGTCCCTCACGTCCCTGTGGTCAAATACACTCCCTCGGCAGTCCCTCACGTCCCTGTGGTCAAATACACTCTCTCCACAGTCCCTCACGTCCCTGTGGTCAAATACACTCCCTCCACAGTCCCTCACATCCCTGTGGTCAAATACACTCCCTCCACACTCCCACATGTCCCTGTGGTCAAATACACTCCCTCCACAGTCCCTCACGTCCCTGTGGTCAAATACACTCTCTCAACAGTCCCTCACGTCCCTGTGGTCAAATGCACTCTCTCCACAGTCCTCACGTCCCTGTGGTCAAATACACTCTCTCCGCAGTCCCTCACGTCCCTGTGGTCAAATACACTCTCTCCGCAGTCCCTCACGTCCCTGTGGTCAAATACACTCTCTCCGCAGTCCCTCACGTCCCTGTGGTCAAATACACTCTCTCCACAGTCCTCACGTCCCTGTGGTCAAATACACTCTCTCCGCAGTCCCTCACGTCCCTGAGGTCAAATACACTCCCGCCACAGTCCCACACGTCCCTGTGGTCAAATACACTCCCTCCACAGTCCCACATGTCCCTGTGGTCAAATACACTCTCTCCACAGTCCCTCACGTCCCTGTGGTCAAATGCACTCTCTCCACAGTCCTCACGTCCCTGTGGTCAAATACACTCTCTCCGCAGTCCCTCACGTCCCTGTGGTCAAATACACTCTCTCCGCAGTCCCTCACGTCCCTGTGGTCAAATACACTCTCTCCACAGTCCCTCACGTCCCTGTGGTCAAATACACTCTCTCCACAGTCCCTCACGTCCCTGTGGTCAAATACACTCTTTCCACAGTCCCTCACGTCCCTGTGGTCAAATACACTCCCTCGGCAGTCCCTCACGTCCCTGTGGCCAAATACACTCTCTCCACAGTCCCTCACGTCCCTGTAGTCAAATACACTCCCTCGGCAGTCCCTCACGTCCCTGTGGTCAAATACACTCTCTCCACAGTCCCTCACGTCCCTGTGGTCAAATACACTCCCTCGGCAGTCCCTCACGTCCCTGTGGTCAAATACACTCTCTCCACAGTCCCTCACGTCCCTGTGGTCAAATGCACTCTCTCCACAGTCCTCACGTCCCTGTGGTCAAATACACTCTCTCCGCAGTCCCTCACGTCCCTGTGGTCAAATACACTCTCTCCGCAGTCCCTCACGTCCCTGTGGTCAAATACACTCTCTCCACAGTCCCTCACGTCCCTGTGGTCAAATACACTCTCTCCACAGTCCCTCACGTCCCTGTGGTCAAATACACTCTCTCCACAGTCCTCACGTCCCTGTGGTCAAATACACTCTCTCCGCAGTCCCTCACGTCCCTGTGGTCAAATACACTCTCTCCACAGTCCCTCACGTCCCTGTGGTCAAATACACTCTCTCCACAGTCCCTCACGTCCCTGTGGTCAAATACACTCTCTCCACAGTCCCTCACGTCCCTGTGGTCAAATAGACTCCCTCGGCAGTCCCTCACATCCCTGTGGTCAAATACACTCTCTCCACAGTCCCTCACATCCCTGTGGTCAAATACACTCTCTCCACAGTCCCTCACGTCCCTGTGGTCAAATACACTCTCTCCACAGTCACTCACGTCCCTGTGGTCAAATACACTCTCTCCACAGTCCCTCACGTCCCTGTGGTCAAATACACTCTCTCCACAGTCCCTCACGTCCCTGTGGTCAAATACACTCTCTCCACAGTCCCTCACATCCCTGTGGTCAAATACACTCCCTCGGCAGTCCCTCACGTCCCTGTGGTCAAATAAACTCTCTCCACAGTCCCTCACGTCCCTGTGGTCAAATACACTCCCTCCACAGTCCCTCACGTCCCTGTGGTCAAATACACTCTCTCCACAGTCCCTCACGTCCCTGTGGTCAAATACACTCTCTCCACAGTCCCTCACGTCCCTGTGGTCAAATACACTCTCTCCACAGTCCCTCACGTCCCTGTGGTCAAATACACTCTCTCCACAGTCCCTCACGTCCCTGTGGTCAAATACACTCTCTCCACAGTCCGTCATGTCCCTGTGGTCAAATACACTCCCTCGGCAGTCCCTCACGTCCCTGTGGTCAAATACACTCTCTCCACAGTCCCTCACGTCCCTGTGGTCAAATACACTCCCTCCACAGTCCCTCACATCCCTGTGGTCAAATACACTCCCGCCACAGTCCCACACGTCCCTGTGGTCAAATACACTCCCTCCACAGTCCCTCACGTCCCTGTGGTCAAATACACTCCCTCCACAGTCCCTCACGTCCCTGTGGTCAAATACACTCTCTCCACAGTCCCTCACGTCCCTGTGGTCAAATACACTCTCTCCACAGTCCCTCACGTCCCTGTGGTCAAATACACTCTCTCCACAGTCCCTCACGTCCCTGTGGTCAAATACACTCCCTCGGCAGTCCCTCACGTCCCTGTGGTCAAATACACTCTCTCCACAGTCCCTCACGTCCCTGTGGTCAAATACACTCCCTCCACAGTCCCTCACATCCCTGTGGTCAAATACACTCCCGCCACAGTCCCACATGTCCCTGTGGTCAAATACACTCCCTCCACAGTCCCACATGTCCCTGTGGTCAAATACACTCCCTTGGCAGTCCCTCACGTCCCTGTGGTCAAATACACTCTCTCAACAGTCCCTCACGTCCCTGTGGTCAAATGCACTCTCTCCACAGTCCTCACGTCCCTGTGGTCAAATACACTCTCTCCGCAGTCCCTCACGTCCCTGTGGTCAAATACACTCTCTCCGCAGTCCCTCACGTCCCTGTGGTCAAATACACTCTCTCCGCAGTCCCTCACGTCCCTGTGGTCAAATACACTCTCTCCACAGTCCTCACGTCCCTGTGGTCAAATACACTCTCTCCGCAGTCCCTCACGTCCCTGAGGTCAAATACACTCCCGCCACAGTCCCACACGTCCCTGTGGTCAAATACACTCCCTCCACAGTCCCACATGTCCCTGTGGTCAAATACACTCTCTCCACAGTCCCTCACGTCCCTGTGGTCAAATGCACTCTCTCCACAGTCCTCACGTCCCTGTGGTCAAATACACTCTCTCCGCAGTCCCTCACGTCCCTGTGGTCAAATACACTCTCTCCGCAGTCCCTCACGTCCCTGTGGTCAAATACACTCTCTCCACAGTCCCTCACGTCCCTGTGGTCAAATACACTCGCTCCACAGTCCTCACGTCCCTGTGGTCAAATACACTCTCTCCGCAGTCCCTCACGTCCCTGTGGTCAAATACACTCTCTCCACAGTCCCTCACGTCCCTGTGGTCAAATACACTCTCTACACAGTCCCTCACGTCCCTGTGGTCAAATACACTCCCTCGGCAGTCCCTCACGTCCCTGTGGTCAAATACAATCTCTCCACAGTCCCTGACGTCGCTGTAGTCAAATACACTCTCTCCACAGTCCTCACGTCCCTGTGGTCAAATACACTCTCTCCGCAGTCCCTCACGTCCCTGTGGTCAAATACACTCCCGCCACAGTCCCACACGTCCCTGTGGTCAAATACACTCCCTCGGCAGTCCCTCATGTCCCTGTGGTCAAATACACTCTCTCCACAGTCCCTCACGTCCCTGTGGTCAAATGCACTCTCTCCACAGTCCTCACGTCCCTGTGGTCAAATACACTCTCTCCGCAGTCCCTTACGTCCCTGTGGTCAAATACACTCTCTCCGCAGTCCCTCACGTCCCTGTGGTCAAATACACTCTCTCCGCAGTCCCTCACGTCCCTGTGGTCAAATACACTCTCTCCACAGTCCCTCACGTCCCTGTGGTCAAATACACTCTCTCCACAGTCCTCACGTCCCTGTGGTCAAATACACTCTCTCCGCAGTCCCTCACGTCCCTGTGGTCAAATACACTCTCTCCACAGTCCCTCACGTCCCTGTGGTCAAATACACTCTCTCCACAGTCCCTCACGTCCCTGTGGTCAAATACACTCTTTCCACAGTCCCTCACGTCCCTGTGGTCAAATACACTCCCTCGGCAGTCCCTCACGTCCCTGTGGCCAAATACACTCTCTCCACAGTCCCTCACGTCCCTGTAGTCAAATACACTCCCTCGGCAGTCCCTCACGTCCCTGTGGTCAAATACACTCTCTCCACAGTCCCTCACGTCCCTGTGGTCAAATACACTCCCTCGGCAGTCCCTCACGTCCCTGTGGTCAAATACACTCTCTCCACAGTCCCTCACGTCCCTGTGGTCAAATGCACTCTCTCCACAGTCCTCACGTCCCTGTGGTCAAATACACTCTCTCCGCAGTCCCTCACGTCCCTGTGGTCAAATACACTCTCTCCGCAGTCCCTCACGTCCCTGTGGTCAAATACACTCTCTCCACAGTCCCTCACGTCCCTGTGGTCAAATACACTCTCTCCACAGTCCCTCACGTCCCTGTGGTCAAATACACTCTCTCCACAGTCCTCACGTCCCTGTGGTCAAATACACTCTCTCCGCAGTCCCTCACGTCCCTGTGGTCAAATACACTCTCTCCACAGTCCCTCACGTCCCTGTGGTCAAATACACTCTCTCCACAGTCCCTCACGTCCCTGTGGTCAAATACACTCTCTCCACAGTCCCTCACGTCCCTGTGGTCAAATAGACTCCCTCGGCAGTCCCTCACATCCCTGTGGTCAAATACACTCTCTCCACAGTCCCTCACGTCCCTGTGGTCAAATACACTCTCTCCACAGTCACTCACGTCCCTGTGGTCAAATACACTCTCTCCACAGTCCCTCACGTCCCTGTGGTCAAATACACTCTCTCCACAGTCCCTCACGTCCCTGTGGTCAAATACACTCTCTCCACAGTCCCTCACATCCCTGTGGTCAAATACACTCCCTCGGCAGTCCCTCACGTCCCTGTGGTCAAATAAACTCTCTCCACAGTCCCTCACGTCCCTGTGGTCAAATACACTCCCTCCACAGTCCCTCACGTCCCTGTGGTCAAATACACTCTCTCCACAGTCCCTCACGTCCCTGTGGTCAAATACACTCCCTCGGCAGTCGCTCACGTCCCTGTGGTCAAATACACTCTCTCCACAGTCCCTCACGTCCCTGTGGTCAAATACACTCTCTCCACAGTCCCACATGTCCCTGTGGTCAAATACACTCTCTCCACAGTCCCTCACGTCCCTGTGATCAAATACACTCTCTCCACAGTCCCTCACGTCCCTGTGGTCAAATACACTCTCTCCACAGTCCTCACGTCCCTGTGGTCAAATACACTCTCTCCGCAGTCGCTCACGTCCCTGTGGTCAAATACACTCTCTCCGCAGTCCCTCACGTCCCTGTGGTCAAATACACTCTCTCCACAGTCCCTCACGTCCCTGTGGTCAAATACACTCTCTCCACAGTCCTCACGTCCCTGTGGTCAAATACACTCTCTCCGCAGTCCCTCACGTCCCTGTGGTCAAATACACTCTCTCCACAGTCCCTCACGTCCCTGTGGTCAAATACACTCTCTCCACAGTCCCTCACGTCCCTGTGGTCAAATACACTCTCTCCACAGTCCCTCACGTCCCTGTGGTCAAATACACTCTCTCCACAGTCCCTCACGTCCCTGTGGTCAAATACACTCCCTCGGCAGTCCCTCACGTCCCTGTGGTCAAATACACTCTCTCCACAGTCCCTCACGTCCCTGTAGTCAAATACACTCCCTCGGCAGTCCCTCACGTCCCTGTGGTCAAATACACTCTCTCCACAGTCCCTCACGTCCCTGTGGTCATATACACTCCCTCGGTAGTCCCTCACGTCCCTGTGGTCAAATACACTCTCTCCACAGTCCTCACGTCCCTGTGGTCAAATACACTCTCTCCGCAGTCCCTCACGTCCCTGTGGTCAAATACACTCTCTCCACAGTCCCTCACGTCCATGTGGTCAAATACACTCTCTCCACAGTCACTCACGTCCCTGTGGTCAAATACACTCTCTCCACAGTCCCTCACGTCCCTGTGGTCAAATACACTCTCTCCACAGTCCTTCAGTTCCCTGTGGTCAAATACACTCTCTCCACAGTCCCCTCACATCCCTGTGGTCAAATACACTCTCTCCACAGTCCCTCACGTCCCTGTCGTCAAATACACTCCCTCGGCAGTCCCCTCACGTCCCTGTGGTCAAATACACTCTCTCCACAGTCCCTCACGTCCCTGTAGTCAAATACACTCCCTCGGCAGTCCCTCACGTCCCTGTGGTCAAATACACTCTCTCCACAGTCCCTCACGTCCCTGTGGTCAAATACACTCCCTCGGCAGTCCCTCACGTCCCTGTGGTCAAATACACTCTCTCCACAGTCCCTCACGTCCCTGTGGTCAAATACACTCTGTCCACAGTCCCTCACGTCCCTGTGGTCAAATACACTCTGTCCACAGTCCCTCACGTCCCTGTGGTCAAATACACTCCCTCGGCAGTCCCTCACGTCCCTGTGGTCAAATACACTCTCTCCGCAGTCCCTCACGTCCCTGTGGTCAAATACACTCCCTCGGCAGTCCCTCACATCCCTGTGGTCAAATACACTCTCTCCACAGTCCCTCACGTCCCTGTGGTCAAATACACTCTCTCCACAGTCCCTCACGTCCCTGTGGTCAAATACACTCTCTCCACCGTCACTCACGTCCCTGTGGTCAAATACACTCTCTCCACCGTCCCTCACGTCCCTGTGGTCAAATACACTCTCTCCACAGTCCCTCATGTTCCTGTGGTCAAATACACTCTCTCCACAGTCCCTCACATCCCTGTGGTCAAATACACTCCCGCGGCAGTCCCTCACGTCCCTGTGGTCAAATACACTCTCTCCACAGTCCCTCACGTCCCTGTGGTCAAATACACTCTCTCCACAGTCCCTCACGTCCCTGTGGTCAAATACACTCTCTCCACAGTCCTCACGTCCCTGTGGTCAAATACACTCTCTCCGCAGTCCCTCACGTCCCTGTGGTCAAATACACTCTCTCCACAGTCCCTCACGTCCCTGTGGTCAAATACACTCTCTCCACAGTCCCTCACGTCCCTGTGGTCAAATACACTCTCTCCACAGTCCCTCACGTCCCTGTGGTCAAATAGACTCCCTCGGCAGTCCCTCACATCCCTGTGGTCAAATACACTCTCTCCACAGTCCCTCACATCCCTGTGGTCAAATACACTCTCTCCACAGTCCCTCACGTCCCTGTGGTCAAATACACTCTCTCCACAGTCACTCACGTCCCTGTGGTCAAATACACTCTCTCCACAGTCCCTCACGTCCCTGTGGTCAAATACACTCTCTCCACAGTCCCTCACGTCCCTGTGGTCAAATACACTCTCTCCACAGTCCCTCACATCCCTGTGGTCAAATACACTCCCTCGGCAGTCCCTCACGTCCCTGTGGTCAAATAAACTCTCTCCACAGTCCCTGACGTCCCTGTGGTCAAATACACTCCCTCCACAGTCCCTCACGTCCCTGTGGTCAAATACACTCTCTCCACAGTCCCTCACGTCCCTGTGGTCAAATACACTCCCTCGGCAGTCCCTCACGTCCCTGTGGTCAAATACACTCTCTCCACAGTCCCTCACGTCCCTGTGGTCAAATACACTCTCTCCACAGTCCCACATGTCCCTGTGGTCAAATACACTCTCTCCACAGTCCCTCACGTCCCTGTGATCAAATACACTCTCTCCACAGTCCCTCACGTCCCTGTGGTCAAATACACTCTCTCCACAGTCCTCACGTCCCTGTGGTCAAATACACTCTCTCCGCAGTCCCTCACGTCCCTGTGGTCAAATACACTCTCTCCGCAGTCCCTCACGTCCCTGTGGTCAAATACACTCTCTCCACAGTCCCTCACGTCCCTGTGGTCAAATACACTCTCTCCACAGTCCTCACGTCCCTGTGGTCAAATACACTCTCTCCGCAGTCCCTCACGTCCCTGTGGTCAAATACACTCTCTCCACAGTCCCTCACGTCCCTGTGGTCAAATACACTCTCTCCACAGTCCCTCACGTCCCTGTGGTCAAATACACTCTCTCCACAGTCCCTCACGTCCCTGTGGTCAAATACACTCTCTCCACAGTCCCTCACGTCCCTGTGGTCAAATACACTCCCTCGGCAGTCCCTCACGTCCCTGTGGTCAAATACACTCTCTCCACAGTCCCTCACGTCCCTGTAGTCAAATACACTCCCTCGGCAGTCCCTCACGTCCCTGTGGTCAAATACACTCTCTCCACAGTCCCTCACGTCCCTGTGGTCATATACACTCCCTCGGTAGTCCCTCACGTCCCTGTGGTCAAATACACTCTCTCCACAGTCCTCACGTCCCTGTGGTCAAATACACTCTCTCCGCAGTCCCTCACGTCCCTGTGGTCAAATACACTCTCTCCACAGTCCCTCACGTCCCTGTGGTCAAATACACTCTCTCCACAGTCCCCCACGTCCCTGTGGTCAAATACACTCTCTCCACAATCCCTCACGTCCCTGTGGTCAAATACACTCCCTCGGCAGTCCCTCACATCCCTGTGGTCAAATACACTCTCTCCACAGTCCCTCACGTCCCTGTGGTCAAATACACTCTCTCCACAGTCCCTCACGTCCATGTGGTCAAATACACTCTCTCCACAGTCACTCACGTCCCTGTGGTCAAATACACTCTCTCCACAGTCCCTCACGTCCCTGTGGTCAAATACACTCTCTCCACAGTCCTTCAGTTCCCTGTGGTCAAATACACTCTCTCCACAGTCCCTCACATCCCTGTGGTCAAATACACTCTCTCCACAGTCCCTCACGTCCCTGTCGTCAAATACACTCCCTCGGCAGTCCCTCACGTCCCTGTGGTCAAATACACTCTCTCCACAGTCCCTCACGTCCCTGTAGTCAAATACACTCCCTCGGCAGTCCCTCACGTCCCTGTGGTCAAATACACTCTCTCCACAGTCCCTCACGTCCCTGTGGTCAAATACACTCCCTCGGCAGTCCCTCACGTCCCTGTGGTCAAATACACTCTCTCCACAGTCCCTCACGTCCCTGTGGTCAAATACACTCTGTCCACAGTCCCTCACGTCCCTGTGGTCAAATACACTCTGTCCACAGTCCCTCACGTCCCTGTGGTCAAATACACTCCCTCGGCAGTCCCTCACGTCCCTGTGGTCAAATACACTCTCTCCGCAGTCCCTCACGTCCCTGTGGTCAAATACACTCCCTCGGCAGTCCCTCACATCCCTGTGGTCAAATACACTCTCTCCACAGTCCCTCACGTCCCTGTGGTCAAATACACTCTCTCCACAGTCCCTCACGTCCCTGTGGTCAAATACACTCTCTCCACAGTCACTCACGTCCCTGTGGTCAAATACACTCTCTCCACAGTCCCTCACGTCCCTGTGGTCAAATACACTCTCTCCACAGTCCCTCACGTTCCTGTGGTCAAATACACTCTCTCCACAGTCCCTCACATCCCTGTGGTCAAATACACTCCCGCGGCAGTCCCTCACGTCCCTGTGGTCAAATACACTCCCTCGGCAGTCCCTCACGTCCCTGTGGTCAAATACACTCTCTCCACAGTCCCTCACGTCCCTGTGGTCAAATACACTCCCTCGGCAGTCCCTCACATCCCTGTGGTCAAATACACTCTCTCCACAGTCCCTCACGTCCCTGTGGTCAAATACACTCTCTCCACAGTCCCTCACGTCCCTGTGGTCAAATACACTCTCTCCACAGTCACTCACGTCCCTGTGGTCAAATACACTCTCTCCACAGTCCCTCACGTCCCTGTGGTCAAATACACTCTCTCCACAGTCCCTCACGTCCCTGTGGTCAAATACACTCTCTCCACAGTCCCTCACATCCCTGTGGTCAAATACACTCCCTCGGCAGTCCCTCACGTCCCTGTGGTCAAATACACTCTCTCCACAGTCCCTCACGTCCCTGTGGTCAAATAAACTCCCTCCACAGTCCCTCACGTCCCTGTGGTCAAATACACTCTCTCCACAGTCCCTCACGTCCCTGTGGTCAAATACACTCCCTCGGCAGTCCCTCACGTCCCTGTGGTCAAATACACTCTCCACAGTCCCTCACGTCCCTGTGGTCAAATACACTCTCTCCACAGTCCCTCACGTCCCTGTGGTCAAATACACTCTCTCCACAGTCCCTCACGTCCCTGTGGTCAAATACACTCTCTCCACAGTCCTCACGTCCCTGTGGTCAAATACACTCTCTCCACAGTCCCTCACGTCCCTGTGGTCAAATACACTCTCTCCACAGTCCCTCACGTCCCTGTGGTCAAATACACTCCCTCGGCAGTCCCTCTCATCCCTGTGGTCAAATACACTCCCTCGGCAGTCCCTCACGTCCCTGTGGTCAAATACACTCTCTCCACAGTCCCTCACGTCCCTGTGGTCAAATACACTCCCTCGGCAGTCCCTCACGTCCCTGTGGTCAAATACACTCTCTCCACAGTCCCTCACGTCCCTGTCGTCAAATACACTCCCTCGGCAGTCCCTCACGTCCCTGTGGTCAAATACACTCTCTCCACAGTCCCTCACGTCCCTGTAGTCAAATACACTCCCTCGGCAGTCCCTCACGTCCCTGTGGTCAAATACACTCTCTCCACAGTCCCTCACGTCCCTGTGGTCAAATACACTCCCTCGGCAGTCCCTCACGTCCCTGTGGTCAAATACACTCTCTCCACAGTCCCTCACGTCCCTGTGGTCAAATACACTCTGTCCACAGTCCCTCACGTCCCTGTGGTCAAATACACTCTGTCCACAGTCCCTCACGTCCCTGTGGTCAAATACACTCCCTCGGCAGTCCCTCACGTCCCTGTGGTCAAATACACTCTCTCCGCAGTCCCTCATGTCCCTGTGGTCAAATACACTCCCTCGGCAGTCCCTCACATCCCTGTGGTCAAATACACTCTCTCCACAGTCCCTTACGTCCCTGTGGTCAAATACACTCTCTCCACAGTCCCTCACGTCCCTGTGGTCAAATACACTCTCTCGACAGTCCCTCACGTCCCTGTGGTCAAATACACTCTCTCCACAGTCCCTCACGTCCCTGTAGTCAAATACACTCTCTCCACAGTCCCTCACGTCCCTGTGGTCAAATACACTCTCTCCACAGTCCCTCACGTCCCTGTGGTCAAATACACTCCCTCCACAGTCCCTCACGTCCCTGTGATCAAATACACTCTCTCCACAGTCCCTCACGTCCCTGTGGTCAAATACACTCCCCCCACAGTCCCTCACGTCCCTGTGGTCAAATACACTCTCTCCACAGTCCCTCACGTCCCTGTGGTCAAATACACTCCCTCGGCAGTCCCTCACGTCCCTGTGGTCAAATACACTCTCTCCACAGTCCCTCACGTCCCTGTGGTCAAATACACTCCCTCGGCAGTCCCTCACGTCCCTGTGGTCAAATACACTCTCTCCACAGTCCCTCACGTCCCTGTAGTCAAATACACTCCCTCGGCAGTCCCTCACGTCCCTGTGGTCAAATACCCTCTCTCCACAGTCCCTCACGTCCCTGTGGTCAAATACACTCCCTCGGCAGTCCCTCACGTCCCTGTGGTCAAATACACTCTCTCCACAGTCCCTCACGTCCCTGTGGTCAAATACAGTCTCTCCACAGTCCCTCACGTCCCTGTGGTCAAATACACTCTCTCCAAAGTCCCTCACGTCCCTGTAGTCAAATACACTCTCTCCACAGTCCCTCATGTCCCTGTGGTCAAATACAATCTCTCCACAGTCCCTCACGTCCCTGTGGTCAAATACACTCCCTCGGCTGTCCCTCACGTCCCTGTGGTCAAATACACTCTCTCCACAGTCCCTCACGTCCCTGTGGTCAAATACACTCTCTCCACAGTCCCTCATGTCCCTGTGGTCAAATACACTCTCTCCACAGTCCCTCACGTCCCTGTGGTCAAATACACTCCCTCGGCAGTCCCTCACATCCCTGTGGTCAAATACACTCTCTCCACAGTCCCTCACGTCCCTGTGGTCAAATACACTCTCTCCACAGTCCCTCACGTCCCTGTGGTCAAATACACTCTCTCCACAGTCCCTCACGTCCCTGTGGTCAAATACACTCCCTCGGCAGTCCCTCACGTCCCTGTGGTCAAATACACTCTCTCCACAGTCCCTCACGTCCCTGTGGTCAAATACACTCTCTCCACAGTCGCTCACGTCCCTGTGATCAAATACACTCCCTCGGCAGTCCCTCACGTCCCTGTGGTCAAATACACTCTCTCCACAGTCCCTCACGTCCCTGTGGTCAAATACACTCTCTCCACAGTCCCACACGTCCCTGTGGTCAAATACACTCTCTCCACAGTCCCTCACGTCCCTGTGGTCAAATACACTCTCTCCACAGTCCCTCACGTCCCTGTGGTCAAATACACTCTCTCCACAGTCCCTCACGTCCCTGTGGTCAAATACACTCTCTCCACAGTCCCTCACGTCCCTGTGGTCAAATACACTCCCTCGGCAGTCCCTCACGTCCCTGTGGTCAAATACACTCTCTCCACAGTCCCTCACGTCCCTGTGGTCAAATACACTCCCTCGGCAGTCCCTCGCGTCCCTGTGGTCAAATACACTTCCTCGGCAGTCCCTCACGTCCCTGTGGTCAAATACACTCTCTCCACAGTCCCTCACGTCCCTGTGGTCAAATACACTCCCTCGGCAGTCCCTCAAGTCCCTGTGGTCAAATACACTCTCTCCACCGTCCCTCACGTCCCTGTGGTCAAATACACTCCCTCGGCAGTCCCTCACGTCCCTGTGGTCAAATACACTCTCTCCACAGTCCCTCACGTCCCTGTGGTCAAATACACTCTCTCCACAGTCCCTCACGTCCCTGTGGTCAAATACATTCTCTCCACAGTCCCTCACGTCCCTGTGGTCAAATACACTCTCTCCACAGTCCCTCACGTCCCTGTGATCAAATACACTCCCTCGGCAGTCCCTCACGACCCTGTGGTCAAATACACTCTCTCCACAGTCCGTCACGTCCCTGTGGTCAAATACACTCTCTCCACAGTCCCACACGTCCCTGTGGTCAAATACACTCTCCCCACAGTCCCTCACGTCCCTGTGGTCAAATACACTCTCCCCACAGTCCCTCACGTCCCTGTGGTCAAATACACTCTCTCCACAGTCCCTCACGTCCCTGCGGTCAAATACACTCTCTCCACAGTCCCTCACGTCCCTGTGGTCAAATACACTCTCTCCGCAGTCCCTCACGTCCCTGTGGTCAAATACACTCTCTCCACAGTCCCTCACGTCCCTGTGGTCAAATACACTCCCTCGGCAGTCCCTAACGTCCCTGTGGTCAAATACACTCTCTCCACAGTCCCTCACGTCCCTGTGGTCAAATACACTCTCTCCACAGTCCCTCACGTCCCTGTGGTCAAATACACTCCCTGCACAGTCCCTCACGTCCCTGTGGTCAAATACACTCTCTCCACAGTCCCTCACGTCCCTGTGGTCAAATACACTCCCTCGGCAGTCCCTCGCGTCCCTGTGGTCAAATACACTCCCTCGGCAGTCCCTCACGTCCCTGTGGTCAAATACACTCTCTCCACAGTCCCTCACGTCCCTGTGGTCAAATACACTCCCTCGGCAGTCCCTCAAGTCCCTGTGGTCAAATACACTCTCTCCACAGTCCCTCACGTCCCTGTGGTCAAATACACTCCCTCGGCAGTCCCTCACGTCCCTGTGGTCAAATACACTCTCTCCACAGTCCCTCACGTCCCTGTGGTCAAATACACTCTCTCCACAGTCCCTCACGTCCCTGTGGTCAAATACACTCTCTCCACAGTCCCTCACGTCCCTGTGGTCAAATACACTCTCTCCACAGTCCCTCACGTCCCTGTGGTCAAATACACTCTCTCCACAGTCCCTCACGTCCCTGTGATCAAATACACTCCCTCGGCAGTCCCTCACGACCCTGTGGTCAAATACACTCTCTCCACAGACCGTCACGTCCCTGTGGTCAAATACACTCTCTCCACAGTCCCACACGTCCCTGTGGTCAAATACACTCTCCCCACAGTCCCTCACGTCCCTGTGGCCAAATACACTCTCCCCACAGTCCCTCATGTCCCTGTGGTCAAATACACTCTCTCCACAGTCCCTCACGTCCCTGCGGTCAAATACACTCTCTCCACAGTCCCTCACGTCCCTGTGGTCAAATACACTCTCTCCGCAGTCCCTCACGTCCCTGTGGTCAAATACACTCTCTCCACAGTCCCTCACGTCCCTGTGGTCAAATACACTGTCTCCGCAGTCCCTCACGTCCCTGTGGTCAAATACACTCCCTCGGCAGTCCCTCACGTCCCTGTGGTCAAATACACTCTCTCCACAGTCCCTCACGTCCCTGTGGTCAAATACACTCTCTCCACAGTCCCTCACGTCCCTGTGGTCAAATACACTCCCTGCACAGTCCCTCACGTCCCTGTGGTCAAATACACTCTCTCCACAGTCCCTCACGTCCCTGTGGTCAAATACACTCTCTCCACAGTCCCTCACGTCCCTGTGGTCAAATACACTCTCTCCACAGTCCCTCACGTCCTCGTGGTCAAATACACTCTCTCCACAGTCCCTCACGTCCCCGTGGTCAAATACACTCTCTCCACAGTCCCTCACGTCCCTGTGGTCAAATACACTCTCTCCACAGTCCCTCACGTCCCTGTGGTCAAATACACTCTCTCCACAGTCCCTCACGTCCCTGTGGTCAAATACACTCTCTCCACAGTCCCTCACGTCCCTGTGGTCAAATACACTCTCTCCACAGTCCCTCACGTCCCTGTGGTCAAATACACTCTCTCCACAGTCCCTCACGTCCCTGTGGTCAAATACACTCTCTCCACAGTCCCTCACGTCCCTGTGGTCAAATACACTCTCTCCACAGTCCCTCACGTCCCTGTGGTCAAATACACTCTCTCCACAGTCCCTCACGTCCCTGTGGTCAAATACACTCCCTCCACAGTCCCTCACGTCCCTGTGATCAAATACACTCTCTCCACAGTCCCTCACGTCCCTGTGGTCAAATACACTCCCCCCACAGTCCCTCACGTCCCTGTGGTCAAATACACTCTCTCCACAGTCCCTCACGTCCCTGTGGTCAAATACACTCCCTCGGCAGTCCCTCACGTCCCTGTGGTCAAATACACTCTCTCCACAGTCCCTCACGTCCCTGTGGTCAAATACACTCCCTCGGCAGTCCCTCACGTCCCTGTGGTCAAATACACTCTCTCCACAGTCCCTCACGTCCCTGTAGTCAAATACACTCCCTCGGCAGTCCCTCACGTCCCTGTGGTCAAATACACTCTCTCCACAGTCCCTCACGTCCCTGTGGTCAAATACACTCCCTCGGCAGTCCCTCATGTCCCTGTGGTCAAATACACTCTCTCCACAGTCCCTCACGTCCCTGTGGTCAAATACACTCTCTCCACAGTCCCTCACGTCCCTGTGGTCAAATACACTCTCTCCAAAGTCCCTCACGTCCCTGTAGTCAAATACACTCTCTCCACAGTCCCTCATGTCCCTGTGGTCAAATACAATCTCTCCACAGTCCCTCACGTCCCTGTGGTCAAATACACTCCCTCGGCTGTCCCTCACGTCCCTGTGGTCAAATACACTCTCTCCACAGTCCCTCACGTCCCTGTGGTCAAATACACTCTCTCCACAGTCCCTCATGTCCCTGTGGTCAAATACACTCTCTCCACAGTCCCTCACGTCCCTGTGGTCAAATACACTCCCTCGGCAGTCCCTCACATCCCTGTGGTCAAATACACTCTCTCCACAGTCCCTCACGTCCCTGTGGTCAAATACACTCTCTCCACAGTCCCTCACGTCCTCGTGGTCAAATACACTCTCTCCACAGTCCCTCACGTCCCCGTGGTCAAATACACTCTCTCCACAGTCCCTCACGTCCCTGTGGTCAAATACACTCTCTCCACAGTCCCTCACGTCCCTGTGGTCAAATACACTCCCCCCACAGTCCCTCACGTCCCTGTGGTCAAATACACTCTCTCCACAGTCCCTCACGTCCCTGTGGTCAAATACACTCTCTCCACAGTCCCTCACGTCCCTGTGGTCAAATACACTCTCTCCACAGTCCCTCACGTCCCTGTGGTCAAATACACTCTCTCCACAGTCCCTCACGTCCCTGTGGTCAAATACACTCTCTCCACAGTCCCTCACGTCCCTGTGGTCAAATACACTCTCTCCACAGTCCCTCACGTCCCTGTGGTCAAATACACTCTCTCCACAGTCCCTCACATCCCTGTGGTCAAATACACTCTCTCCACAGTCCCTCACGTCCCTGTGGTCAAATACACTCCCTCCACAGTCCCTCACGTCCCTGTGATCAAATACACTCTCTCCACAGTCCCTCACGTCCCTGTGGTCAAATACACTCCCCCCACAGTCCCTCACGTCCCTGTGGTCAAATACACTCTCTCCACAGTCCCTCACGTCCCTGTGGTCAAATACACTCCCTCGGCAGTCCCTCACGTCCCTGTGGTCAAATACACTCTCTCCACAGTCCCTCACGTCCCTGTGGTCAAATACACTCCCTCGGCAGTCCCTCACGTCCCTGTGGTCAAATACACTCTCTCCACAGTCCCTCACGTCCCTGTAGTCAAATACACTCCCTCGGCAGTCCCTCACGTCCCTGTGGTCAAATACACTCTCTCCACAGTCCCTCACGTCCCTGTGGTCAAATACACTCCCTCGGCAGTCCCTCATGTCCCTGTGGTCAAATACACTCTCTCCACAGTCCCTCACGTCCCTGTGGTCAAATACACTCTCTCCACAGTCCCTCACGTCCCTGTGGTCAAATACACTCTCTCCAAAGTCCCTCACGTCCCTGTAGTCAAATACACTCTCTCCACAGTCCCTCATGTCCCTGTGGTCAAATACAATCTCTCCACAGTCCCTCACGTCCCTGTGGTCAAATACACTCCCTCGGCTGTCCCTCACGTCCCTGTGGTCAAATACACTCTCTCCACAGTCCCTCACGTCCCTGTGGTCAAATACACTCTCTCCACAGTCCCTCATGTCCCTGTGGTCAAATACACTCTCTCCACAGTCCCTCACGTCCCTGTGGTCAAATACACTCCCTCGGCAGTCCCTCACATCCCTGTGGTCAAATACACTCTCTCCACAGTCCCTCACGTCCCTGTGGTCAAATACACTCTCTCCACAGTCCCTCACGTCCCTGTGGTCAAATACACTCTCTCCACAGTCCCTCAGGTCCCTGTGGTCAAATACACTCCCTCGGCAGTCCCTCACGTCCCTGTGGTCAAATACACTCTCTCCACAGTCCCTCACGTCCCTGTGGTCAAATACACTCTCTCCACAGTCGCTCACGTCCCTGTGATCAAATACACTCCCTCGGCAGTCCCTCACGTCCCTGTGGTCAAATACACTCTCTCCACAGTCCCTCACGTCCCTGTGGTCAAATACACTCTCTCCACAGTCCCACACGTCCCTGTGGTCAAAAACACTCTCCCCACAGTCCCTCACGTCCCTGTGGTCAAATACACTCTCTCCACAGTCCCTCACGTCCCTGTGGTCAAATACACTCTCCGCACAGTCCCTCACGTCCCTGCGGTCAAATACACTCTCCCCACAGTCCCTCACGTCCCTGTGGTCAAATACACTCTCTCCACAGTCCCTCACGTCCCGCGGTCAAATACACTCTCTCCACAGTCCCTCACGTCCCTGTGGTCAAATACACTCTCTCCGCAGTCCCTCACGTCCCTGTGGTCAAATACACTCCCTCGGCAGTCCCTCACGTACCTGTGGTCAAATACACTCCCTCGGCAGTCCCTCACGTCCCTGTGGTCAAATACACTCTCTCCACAGTCCCTCACGTTCCTGTGGTCAAATACACTCTCTCCGCAGTCCCTCACGTCCCTGTGGTCAAATACACTCTCTCCACAGTCCCTCACGTCCCTGTGGTCAAATACACTCTCTCCACAGTCCCTCACGTCCCTGTGGTCAAATACACTCTCTCCACAGTCCCTCACGTCCCTGTGGTCAAATACACTCTCTCCACAGTCCCTCACGTCCCTGTGGTCAAATACACTCTCCCCACAGTCCCTCACGTCCCTGTGGTCAAATACACTCTCTCCACAGTCCCTCACGTCCCTGTGGTCAAATACACTCTCCCCACAGTCCCTCACGTCCCTGCGGTCAAATACACTCTCCCCACAGTCCCTCACGTCCCTGTGGTCAAATACACTCTCTCCACAGTCTCTCACGTCCCTGCGGTCAAATACACTCTCCCCACAGTCCCTCACGTCCCTGTGGTCAAATACACTCTCTCCACAGTCCCTCACGTCCCGCGGTCAAATACACTCTCTCCACAGTCCCTCACGTCCCTGTGGTCAAATACACTCTCTCCGCAGTCCCTCACGTCCCTGTGGTCAAATACACTCTCTCCACAGTCCCTCACGTCCCTGTGGTCAAATACACTCCCTCGGCAGTCCCTCACGTCCCTGTGGTCAAATACACTCTCTCCACAGTCCCTCACGTCCCTGTGGTCAAATACACTCTCTCCACAGTCCCTCACGTCACTGTGGTCAAATACACTCCCTCCACAGTCGCTCACATCCCTGTGATCAAATACACTCTCTCCACAGTCCCTCACGTCCCTGTGGTCAAATACACTCCCCCCACAGTCCCCCACATCCCTGTGGTCAAATACACTCTCTCCACAGTCCCTCACGTCCCTGTGGTCAAATACACTCCCTCGGCAGTCCCTCACGTCCCTGTGGTCAAATACACTCTCTCCACAGTCCCTCACGTCCCTGTGGTCAAATACACTCCCTCGGCAGTCCCTCACGTCCCTGTGGTCAAATACACTCTCTCCACAGTCCCTCACGTCCCTGTAGTCAAATACACTCCCTCGGCAGTCCCTCACGTCCCTGTGGTCAAATACACTCTCTCCACAGTCCCTCACGTCCCTGTGGTCAAATACACTCCCTCGGCAGTCCCTCACGTCCCTGTGGTCAAATACACTCTCTCCACAGTCCCTCACGTCCCTGTGGTCAAATACACTCTCTCCACAGTCCCTCACGTCCCTGTGGTCAAATACACTCTCTCCAAAGTCCCTCACGTCCCTGTAGTCAAATACACTCTCTCCACAGTCCCTCATGTCCCTGTGGTCAAATACAATCTCTCCACAGTCCCTCACATCCCTGTGGTCAAATACACTCCCTCGGCTGTCCCTCACGTCCCTGTGGTCAAATACACTCTCTCCACAGTCCCTCACGTCCCTGTGGTCAAATACACTCTCTCCACAGTCCCTCATGTCCCTGTGGTCAAATACACTCTCTCCACAGTCCCTCACGTCCCTGTGGTCAAATACACTCCCTCGGCAGTCCCTCATGTCCCTGTGGTCAAATACACTCTCTCCACAGTCCCTCACGTCCCTGTGGTCAAATACACTCTCTCCACAGTCCCTCACGTCCCTGTGGTCAAATACACTCTCTCCAAAGTCCCTCACGTCCCTGTAGTCAAATACACTCTCTCCACAGTCCCTCATGTCCCTGTGGTCAAATACAATCTCTCCACAGTCCCTCACGTCCCTGTGGTCAAATACACTCCCTCGGCTGTCCCTCACGTCCCTGTGGTCAAATACACTCTCTCCACAGTCCCTCACGTCCCTGTGGTCAAATACACTCTCTCCACAGTCCCTCATGTCCCTGTGGTCAAATACACTCTCTCCACAGTCCCTCACGTCCCTGTGGTCAAATACACTCCCTCGGCAGTCCCTCACATCCCTGTGGTCAAATACACTCTCTCCACAGTCCCTCACGTCCCTGTGGTCAAATACACTCTCTCCACAGTCCCTCACGTCCCTGTGGTCAAATACACTCTCTCCACAGTCCCTCAGGTCCCTGTGGTCAAATACACTCCCTCGGCAGTCCCTCACGTCCCTGTGGTCAAATACACTCTCTCCACAGTCCCTCACGTCCCTGTGGTCAAATACACTCTCTCCACAGTCGCTCACGTCCCTGTGATCAAATACACTCCCTCGGCAGTCCCTCACGTCCCTGTGGTCAAATACACTCTCTCCACAGTCCCTCACGTCCCTGTGGTCAAATACACTCTCTCCACAGTCCCACACGTCCCTGTGGTCAAAAACACTCTCCCCACAGTCCCTCACGTCCCTGTGGTCAAATACACTCTCTCCACAGTCCCTCACGTCCCTGTGGTCAAATACACTCTCCGCACAGTCCCTCACGTCCCTGCGGTCAAATACACTCTCCCCACAGTCCCTCACGTCCCTGTGGTCAAATACACTCTCTCCACAGTCCCTCACGTCCCGCGGTCAAATACACTCTCTCCACAGTCCCTCACGTCCCTGTGGTCAAATACACTCTCTCCGCAGTCCCTCACGTCCCTGTGGTCAAATACACTCCCTCGGCAGTCCCTCACGTACCTGTGGTCAAATACACTCCCTCGGCAGTCCCTCACGTCCCTGTGGTCAAATACACTCTCTCCACAGTCCCTCACGTTCCTGTGGTCAAATACACTCTCTCTGCAGTCCCTCACGTCCCTGTGGTCAAATACACTCTCTCCACAGTCCCTCACGTCCCTGTGGTCAAATACACTCTCTCCACAGTCCCTCACGTCCCTGTGGTCAAATACACTCTCTCCACAGTCCCTCACGTCCCTGTGGTCAAATACACTCTCTCCACAGTCCCTCACGTCCCTGTGGTCAAATACACTCTCCCCACAGTCCCTCACGTCCCTGTGGTCAAATACACTCTCTCCACAGTCCCTCACGTCCCTGTGGTCAAATACACTCTCCCCACAGTCCCTCACGTCCCTGCGGTCAAATACACTCTCCCCACATTCCCTCACGTCCCTGTGGTCAAATACACTCTCTCCACAGTCCCTCACGTCCCTGCGGTCAAATACACTCTCCCCACAGTCCCTCACGTCCCTGTGGTCAAATACACTCTCTCCACAGTCCCTCACGTCCCGCGGTCAAATACACTCTCTCCACAGTCCCTCACGTCCCTGTGGTCAAATACACTCTCTCCGCAGTCCCTCACGTCCCTGTGGTCAAATACACTCTCTCCACAGTCCCTCACGTCCCTGTGGTCAAATACACTCCCTCGGCAGTCCCTCACGTCCCTGTGGTCAAATACACTCTCTCCACAGTCCCTCACGTCCCTGTGGTCAAATACACTCTCTCCACAGTCCCTCACGTCACTGTGGTCAAATACACTCCCTCCACAGTCGCTCACATCCCTGTGATCAAATACACTCTCTCCACAGTCCCTCACGTCCCTGTGGTCAAATACACTCCCCCCACAGTCCCTCACATCCCTGTGGTCAAATACACTCTCTCCACAGTCCCTCACGTCCCTGTGGTCAAATACACTCCCTCGGCAGTCCCTCACGTCCCTGTGGTCAAATACACTCTCTCCACAGTCCCTCACGTCCCTGTGGTCAAATACACTCCCTCGGCAGTCCCTCACGTCCCTGTGGTCAAATACACTCTCTCCACAGTCCCTCACGTCCCTGTAGTCAAATACACTCCCTCGGCAGTCCCTCACGTCCCTGTGGTCAAATACACTCTCTCCACAGTCCCTCACGTCCCTGTGGTCAAATACACTCCCTCGGCAGTCCCTCACGTCCCTGTGGTCAAATACACTCTCTCCACAGTCCCTCACGTCCCTGTGGTCAAATACACTCTCTCCACAGTCCCTCACGTCCCTGTGGTCAAATACACTCTCTCCAAAGTCCCTCACGTCCCTGTAGTCAAATACACTCTCTCCACAGTCCCTCATGTCCCTGTGGTCAAATACAATCTCTCCACAGTCCCTCACATCCCTGTGGTCAAATACACTCCCTCGGCTGTCCCTCACGTCCCTGTGGTCAAATACACTCTCTCCACAGTCCCTCACGTCCCTGTGGTCAAATACACTCTCTCCACAGTCCCTCATGTCCCTGTGGTCAAATACACTCTCTCCACAGTCCCTCACGTCCCTGTGGTCAAATACACTCCCTCGGCAGTCCCTCACATCCCTGTGTTCAAATACACTCTCTCCACAGTCCCTCACGTCCCTGTGGTCAAATACACTCTCTCCACAGTCCCTCACGTCCCTGTGGTCAAATACACTCTCTCCACAGTCCCTCACGTCCCTGTGGTCAAATACACTCTCTCCGCAGTCCCTCACGTCCCTGTGGTCAAATACACTCTCTCCACAGTCCCTCACGTCCCTGTGGTCAAATACACTCCCTCGGCAGTCCCTCACGTCCCTGTGGTCAAATACACACTCTCCACAGTCCCTCACGTCCCTGTGGTCAAATACACTCTCTCCACAGTCCCTCACGTCCCTGTGGTCAAATACACTCCCTCCACAGTCCCTCACGTCCCTGTGATCAAATACACTCTCTCCACAGTCCCTCACGTCCCTGTGATCAAATACACTCTCTCCACAGTCCCTCACGTCCCTGTGGTCAAATACACTCCCCCCACAGTCCCTCATGTCCCTGTGGTCAAATACACTCTCTCCACAGTCCCTCACGTCCCTGTGGTCAAATACACTCCCTCGGCAGTCCCTCACGTCCCTGTGGTCAAATACAATCTCTCCACAGTCCCTCACGTCCCTGTGGTCAAATACACTCCCTCGGCAGTCCCTCACGTCCCTGTGGTCAAATACACTCTCTCCACAGTCCCTCACGTCCCTGTAGTCAAATACACTCCCTCGGCAGTCCCTCACGTCCCTGTGGTCAAATACACTCTCTCCAAAGTCCCTCACGTCCCTGTAGTCAAATACACTCTCTCCACAGTCCCTCATGTCCCTGTGGTCAAATACAATCTCTCCACAGTCCCTCACGTCCCTGTGGTCAAATACACTCTCTCCACAGTCCCTCACGTCCCTGTGGTCAAATACACTCTCTCCACAGTCCCTCACGTCCCTGTGGTCAAATACACTCCCCCCACAGTCCCTCACGTCCCTGTGGTCAAATACACTCTCCCCACAGTCCCTCACGTCCCTGTGGTCAAATACACTCCCTCGGCAGTCCCTCACGTCCTTGTGGTCAAATACACTCTCTCCACAGTCCCTCACGTCCCTGTGGTCAAATACACTCCCTCGGCAGTCCCTCACGTCCCTGTGGTCAAATACACTCTCTCCACAGTCCCTCACGTCCCTGTAGTCAAATACACTCCCTCGGCAGTCCCTCACGTCCCTGTGGTCAAATACACTCTCTCCACAGTCCCTCACGTCCCTGTGGTCAAATACACTCCCTCGGCAGTCCCTCATGTCCCTGTGGTCAAATACACTCTCTCCACAGTCCCTCACGTCCCTGTGGTCAAATACACTCTCTCCACAGTCCCTCACGTCCCTGTGGTCAAATACACTCTCTCCAAAGTCCCTCACGTCCCTGTAGTCAAATACACTCTCTCCACAGTCCCTCATGTCCCTGTGGTCAAATACAATCTCTCCACAGTCCCTCACGTCCCTGTGGTCAAATACACTCCCTCGGCTGTCCCTCACGTCCCTGTGGTCAAATACACTCTCTCCACAGTCCCTCACGTCCCTGTGGTCAAATACACTCTCTCCACAGTCCCTCATGTCCCTGTGGTCAAATACACTCTCTCCACAGTCCCTCACGTCCCTGTGGTCAAATACACTCCCTCGGCAGTCCCTCACATCCCTGTGGTCAAATACACTCTCTCCACAGTCCCTCACGTCCCTGTGGTCAAATACACTCTCTCCACAGTCCCTCACGTCCTCGTGGTCAAATACACTCTCTCCACAGTCCCTCACGTCCCCGTGGTCAAATACACTCTCTCCACAGTCCCTCACGTCCCTGTGGTCAAATACACTCTCTCCACAGTCCCTCACGTCCCTGTGGTCAAATACACTCCCCCCACAGTCCCTCACGTCCCTGTGGTCAAATACACTCTCTCCACAGTCCCTCACGTCCCTGTGGTCAAATACACTCTCTCCACAGTCCCTCACGTCCCTGTGGTCAAATACACTCTCTCCACAGTCCCTCACGTCCCTGTGGTCAAATACACTCTCTCCACAGTCCCTCACGTCCCTGTGGTCAAATACACTCTCTCCACAGTCCCTCACGTCCCTGTGGTCAAATACACTCTCTCCACAGTCCCTCACGTCCCTGTGGTCAAATACACTCTCTCCACAGTCCCTCACGTCCCTGTGGTCAAATACACTCTCTCCACAGTCCCTCACGTCCCTGTGGTCAAATACACTCCCTCCACAGTCCCTCACGTCCCTGTGATCAAATACACTCTCTCCACAGTCCCTCACGTCCCTGTGGTCAAATACACTCCCCCCACAGTCCCTCACGTCCCTGTGGTCAAATACACTCTCTCCACAGTCCCTCACGTCCCTGTGGTCAAATACACTCCCTCGGCAGTCCCTCACGTCCCTGTGGTCAAATACACTCTCTCCACAGTCCCTCACGTCCCTGTGGTCAAATACACTCCCTCGGCAGTCCCTCACGTCCCTGTGGTCAAATACACTCTCTCCACAGTCCCTCACGTCCCTGTAGTCAAATACACTCCCTCGGCAGTCCCTCACGTCCCTGTGGTCAAATACACTCTCTCCACAGTCCCTCACGTCCCTGTGGTCAAATACACTCCCTCGGCAGTCCCTCATGTCCCTGTGGTCAAATACACTCTCTCCACAGTCCCTCACGTCCCTGTGGTCAAATACACTCTCTCCACAGTCCCTCACGTCCCTGTGGTCAAATACACTCTCTCCAAAGTCCCTCACGTCCCTGTAGTCAAATACACTCTCTCCACAGTCCCTCATGTCCCTGTGGTCAAATACAATCTCTCCACAGTCCCTCACGTCCCTGTGGTCAAATACACTCCCTCGGCTGTCCCTCACGTCCCTGTGGTCAAATACACTCTCTCCACAGTCCCTCACGTCCCTGTGGTCAAATACACTCTCTCCACAGTCCCTCATGTCCCTGTGGTCAAATACACTCTCTCCACAGTCCCTCACGTCCCTGTGGTCAAATACACTCCCTCGGCAGTCCCTCACATCCCTGTGGTCAAATACACTCTCTCCACAGTCCCTCACGTCCCTGTGGTCAAATACACTCTCTCCACAGTCCCTCACGTCCCTGTGGTCAAATACACTCTCTCCACAGTCCCTCAGGTCCCTGTGGTCAAATACACTCCCTCGGCAGTCCCTCACGTCCCTGTGGTCAAATACACTCTCTCCACAGTCCCTCACGTCCCTGTGGTCAAATACACTCTCTCCACAGTCGCTCACGTCCCTGTGATCAAATACACTCCCTCGGCAGTCCCTCACGTCCCTGTGGTCAAATACACTCTCTCCACAGTCCCTCACGTCCCTGTGGTCAAATACACTCTCTCCACAGTCCCACACGTCCCTGTGGTCAAAAACACTCTCCCCACAGTCCCTCACGTCCCTGTGGTCAAATACACTCTCTCCACAGTCCCTCACGTCCCTGTGGTCAAATACACTCTCCGCACAGTCCCTCACGTCCCTGCGGTCAAATACACTCTCCCCACAGTCCCTCACGTCCCTGTGGTCAAATACACTCTCTCCACAGTCCCTCACGTCCCGCGGTCAAATACACTCTCTCCACAGTCCCTCACGTCCCTGTGGTCAAATACACTCTCTCCGCAGTCCCTCACGTCCCTGTGGTCAAATACACTCCCTCGGCAGTCCCTCACGTACCTGTGGTCAAATACACTCCCTCGGCAGTCCCTCACGTCCCTGTGGTCAAATACACTCTCTCCACAGTCCCTCACGTTCCTGTGGTCAAATACACTCTCTCCGCAGTCCCTCACGTCCCTGTGGTCAAATACACTCTCTCCACAGTCCCTCACGTCCCTGTGGTCAAATACACTCTCTCCACAGTCCCTCACGTCCCTGTGGTCAAATACACTCTCTCCACAGTCCCTCACGTCCCTGTGGTCAAATACACTCTCTCCACAGTCCCTCACGTCCCTGTGGTCAAATACACTCTCCCCACAGTCCCTCACGTCCCTGTGGTCAAATACACTCTCTCCACAGTCCCTCACGTCCCTGTGGTCAAATACACTCTCCCCACAGTCCCTCACGTCCCTGCGGTCAAATACACTCTCCCCACAGTCCCTCACGTCCCTGTGGTCAAATACACTCTCTCCACAGTCCCTCACGTCCCTGCGGTCAAATACACTCTCCCCACAGTCCCTCACGTCCCTGTGGTCAAATACACTCTCTCCACAGTCCCTCACGTCCCGCGGTCAAATACACTCTCTCCACAGTCCCTCACGTCCCTGTGGTCAAATACACTCTCTCCGCAGTCCCTCACGTCCCTGTGGTCAAATACACTCTCTCCACAGTCCCTCACGTCCCTGTGGTCAAATACACTCCCTCGGCAGTCCCTCACGTCCCTGTGGTCAAATACACTCTCTCCACAGTCCCTCACGTCCCTGTGGTCAAATACACTCTCTCCACAGTCCCTCACGTCACTGTGGTCAAATACACTCCCTCCACAGTCGCTCACATCCCTGTGATCAAATACACTCTCTCCACAGTCCCTCACGTCCCTGTGGTCAAATACACTCCCCCCACAGTCCCTCACATCCCTGTGGTCAAATACACTCTCTCCACAGTCCCTCACGTCCCTGTGGTCAAATACACTCCCTCGGCAGTCCCTCACGTCCCTGTGGTCAAATACACTCTCTCCACAGTCCCTCACGTCCCTGTGGTCAAATACACTCCCTCGGCAGTCCCTCACGTCCCTGTGGTCAAATACACTCTCTCCACAGTCCCTCACGTCCCTGTAGTCAAATACACTCCCTCGGCAGTCCCTCACGTCCCTGTGGTCAAATACACTCTCTCCACAGTCCCTCACGTCCCTGTGGTCAAATACACTCCCTCGGCAGTCCCTCACGTCCCTGTGGTCAAATACACTCTCTCCACAGTCCCTCACGTCCCTGTGGTCAAATACACTCTCTCCACAGTCCCTCACGTCCCTGTGGTCAAATACACTCTCTCCAAAGTCCCTCACGTCCCTGTAGTCAAATACACTCTCTCCACAGTCCCTCATGTCCCTGTGGTCAAATACAATCTCTCCACAGTCCCTCACATCCCTGTGGTCAAATACACTCCCTCGGCTGTCCCTCACGTCCCTGTGGTCAAATACACTCTCTCCACAGTCCCTCACGTCCCTGTGGTCAAATACACTCTCTCCACAGTCCCTCATGTCCCTGTGGTCAAATACACTCTCTCCACAGTCCCTCACGTCCCTGTGGTCAAATACACTCCCTCGGCAGTCCCTCACATCCCTGTGTTCAAATACACTCTCTCCACAGTGCCTCACGTCCCTGTGGTCAAATACACTCTCTCCACAGTCCCTCACGTCCCTGTGGTCAAATACACTCTCTCCACAGTCCCTCACGTCCCTGTGGTCAAATACACTCTCTCCGCAGTCCCTCACGTCCCTGTGGTCAAATACACTCTCTCCACAGTCCCTCACGTCCCTGTGGTCAAATACACTCCCTCGGCAGTCCCTCACGTCCCTGTGGTCAAATACACACTCTCCACAGTCCCTCACGTCCCTGTGGTCAAATACACTCTCTCCACAGTCCCTCACGTCCCTGTGGTCAAATACACTCCCTCCACAGTCCCTCACGTCCCTGTGATCAAATACACTCTCTCCACAGTCCCTCACGTCCCTGTGATCAAATACACTCTCTCCACAGTCCCTCACGTCCCTGTGGTCAAATACACTCCCCCCACAGTCCCTCATGTCCCTGTGGTCAAATACACTCTCTCCACAGTCCCTCACGTCCCTGTGGTCAAATACACTCCCTCGGCAGTCCCTCACGTCCCTGTGGTCAAATACAATCTCTCCACAGTCCCTCACGTCCCTGTGGTCAAATACACTCCCTCGGCAGTCCCTCACGTCCCTGTGGTCAAATACACTCTCTCCACAGTCCCTCACGTCCCTGTAGTCAAATACACTCCCTCGGCAGTCCCTCACGTCCCTGTGGTCAAATACACTCTCTCCAAAGTCCCTCACGTCCCTGTAGTCAAATACACTCTCTCCACAGTCCCTCATGTCCCTGTGGTCAAATACAATCTCTCCACAGTCCCTCACGTCCCTGTGGTCAAATACACTCTCTCCACAGTCCCTCACGTCCCTGTGGTCAAATACACTCTCTCCACAGTCCCTCACGTCCCTGTGGTCAAATACACTCTCTCCACAGTCCCTCATGTCCCTGTGGTCAAATACACTCTCTCCACAGTCCCTCACGTCCCTGTGGTCAAATACACTCCCTCGGCAGTCCCTCACATCCCTGTGTTCAAATACACTCTCTCCACAGTCCCTCACGTCCCTGTGGTCAAATACACAGTCCTCACGTCCCTGTGGTCAAATACACTCTCTCCACAGTCCCTCACGTCCCTGTGGTCAAATACACTCTCTCCACAGTCCCTCACGTCCCTGTGGTCAAATACACTCTCTCCACAGTCCCTCACGTCCCTGTGGTCAAATACACTCTCTCCACAGTCCTCACGTCCCTGTGGTCAAATACACTTTCTCCACAGTCCCTCAGGTCCCTGTGGTCAAATACACTCTCTCCACAGTCCCTCACGTCCCTGTGGTCAAATACACTCTCTCCACAGTCCCTCAGGTCCCTGTGGTCAAATACACTCCCTCGACAGTCCCTCACGTCCCTGTGGTCAAATACACTCTCTCCACAGTCCCTCACGTCCCTGTGGTCAAATACACTCTCTCCACAGTCGCTCACGTCCCTGTGATCAAATACACTCCCTCGGCAGTCCCTCACGTCCCTGTGGTCAAATACACTCTCTCCACAGTCCCTCACGTCCCTGTGGTCAAATACACTCTCTCCACAGTCCCACACGTCCCTGTGGTCAAAAACACTCTCCCCACAGTCCCTCACGTCCCTGTGGTCAAATACACTCTCTCCACAGTCCCTCACGTCCCTGTGGTCACATACACTCTCCCCACAGTCCCTCACGTCCCTGCGGTCAAATACACTCTCCCCACAGTCCCTCACGTCCCTTTGGTCAAATACACTCTCTCCACAGTCCCTCACATCCCGCGGTCAAATACACTCTCTTCACAGTCCCTCACGTCCCTGTGGTCAAATACACTCTCTCCGCAGTCCCTCACGTCCCTGTGGTCAAATACACTCCCTCGGCAGTCCCTCACGTCCCTGTGGTCAAATACACTCTCTCCACAGTCCCTCACGTCCTTGTGGTCAAATACACTCCCTCGGCAGTCCCTCATGTCCCTGTGGTCAAATACACTATCTCCACAGTCCCTCACGTCCCTGTGGTCAAATACACTCCCTCGGCAGTCCCTCACGTCCCTGTGGTCAAATACACTCTCTCCACAGTCCTCACGTCCCTGTGGTCAAATACACTCTCTCCGCAGTCCCTCATGTCCCTGTGGTCAAATACACTCTCTCCACAGTCCCTCACGTCCCTGTGGTCAAATACACTCTCTCCACAGTCCCTCACATCCCTGTGGTCAAATACACTCCCTCGGCAGTCCCTCACGTCCCTGTGGTCAAATACACTCTCTCCACAGTCCCTCACGTTCCTGTGGTCAAATACACTCTCTCCACAGTCCCTCACGTCCCTGTGGTCAAATACACTCTCTCCACAGTCCCTCACGTCCCTGTGGTCAAATACACTCTCTCCACAGTCCCTCACGTCCCTGTGGTCAAATACACTCTCTCCACAGTCCCTCACGTCCCTGTTGTCAAATACACTCTCTCCACAGTCCCTCACGTCCCTGTGGTCAAATACACTCCCTCGGCAGTCCCTCACGTCCCTGTGGTCAAATACACTCTCTCCACTGTCCCTCACGTCCCTGTGGTCAAATACACTCTCTCCACAGTCCCTCGCGTCCCTGTGGTCAAATACACTCCCTCGGCAGTCCCTCACGTCCCTGTGGTCAAATACACTCTCTCCACAGTCCCTCACGTCCCTGTGGTCAAATACACTCTCTCCACAGTCCTCACGTCCCTGTGGTCAAATACACTCTCTCCACAGTCCCTCACGTCCCTGTGGTCAAATACACTCTCTCCACAGTCCCTCACGTCCCTGTGGTCAAATACACTCTCCCCACAGTCCCTCACGTCCCTGTGGTCAAATACACTCTCTCCACAGTCCCTCACGTCCCTGTGGTCAAATACACTCTCCCCACAGTCCCTCACGTCCCTGCGGTCAAATACACTCTCCCCACAGTCCCTCACGTCCCTGTGGTCAAATACACTCTCTCCACAGTCCCTCACGTCCCTGCGGTCAAATACACTCTCCCCACAGTCCCTCACGTCCCTGTGGTCAAATACACTCTCTCCACAGTCCCTCACGTCCCGCGGTCAAATACACTCTCTCCACAGTCCCTCACGTCCCTGTGGTCAAATACACTCTCTCCGCAGTCCCTCACGTCCCTGTGGTCAAATACACTCTCTCCACAGTCCCTCACGTCCCTGTGGTCAAATACACTCCCTCGGCAGTCCCTCACGTCCCTGTGGTCAAATACACTCTCTCCACAGTCCCTCACGTCCCTGTGGTCAAATACACTCTCTCCACAGTCCCTCACGTCACTGTGGTCAAATACACTCCCTCCACAGTCGCTCACATCCCTGTGATCAAATACACTCTCTCCACAGTCCCTCACGTCCCTGTGGTCAAATACACTCCCCCCACAGTCCCTCACATCCCTGTGGTCAAATACACTCTCTCCACAGTCCCTCACGTCCCTGTGGTCAAATACACTCCCTCGGCAGTCCCTCACGTCCCTGTGGTCAAATACACTCTCTCCACAGTCCCTCACGTCCCTGTGGTCAAATACACTCCCTCGGCAGTCCCTCACGTCCCTGTGGTCAAATACACTCTCTCCACAGTCCCTCACGTCCCTGTAGTCAAATACACTCCCTCGGCAGTCCCTCACGTCCCTGTGGTCAAATACACTCTCTCCACAGTCCCTCACGTCCCTGTGGTCAAATACACTCCCTCGGCAGTCCCTCACGTCCCTGTGGTCAAATACACTCTCTCCACAGTCCCTCACGTCCCTGTGGTCAAATACACTCTCTCCACAGTCCCTCACGTCCCTGTGGTCAAATACACTCTCTCCAAAGTCCCTCACGTCCCTGTAGTCAAATACACTCTCTCCACAGTCCCTCATGTCCCTGTGGTCAAATACAATCTCTCCACAGTCCCTCACATCCCTGTGGTCAAATACACTCCCTCGGCTGTCCCTCACGTCCCTGTGGTCAAATACACTCTCTCCACAGTCCCTCACGTCCCTGTGGTCAAATACACTCTCTCCACAGTCCCTCATGTCCCTGTGGTCAAATACACTCTCTCCACAGTCCCTCACGTCCCTGTGGTCAAATACACTCCCTCGGCAGTCCCTCACATCCCTGTGTTCAAATACACTCTCTCCACAGTCCCTCACGTCCCTGTGGTCAAATACACTCTCTCCACAGTCCCTCACGTCCCTGTGGTCAAATACACTCTCTCCGCAGTCCCTCACGTCGCTGTGGTCAAATACACTCTCTCCACAGTCCCTCACGTCCCTGTGGTCAAATACACTCCCTCGGCAGTCCCTCACGTCCCTGTGGTCAAATACACTCTCTCCACAGTCCCTCACGTCCCTGTGGTCAAATACACTCTCTCCACAGTCCCTCACGTCCCTGTGGTCAAATACACTCCCTCCACAGTCCCTCACGTCCCTGTGATCAAATACACTCTCTCCACAGTCCCTCACGTCCCTGTGATCAAATACACTCTCTCCACAGTCCCTCACGTCCCTGTGGTCAAATACACTCCCCCCACAGTCCCTCATGTCCCTGTGGTCAAATACACTCTCTCCACAGTCCCTCACGTCCCTGTGGTCAAATACACTCCCTCGGCAGTCCCTCACGTCCCTGTGGTCAAATACAATCTCTCCACAGTCCCTCACGTCCCTGTGGTCAAATACACTCCCTCGGCAGTCCCTCACGTCCCTGTGGTCAAATACACTCTCTCCACAGTCCCTCACGTCCCTGTAGTCAAATACACTCCCTCGGCAGTCCCTCACGTCCCTGTGGTCAAATACACTCTCTCCAAAGTCCCTCACGTCCCTGTAGTCAAATACACTCTCTCCACAGTCCCTCATGTCCCTGTGGTCAAATACAATCTCTCCACAGTCCCTCACGTCCCTGTGGTCAAATACACTCCCTCGGCTGTCCCTCACGTCCCTGTGGTCAAATACACTCTCTCCACAGTCCCTCACGTCCCTGTGGTCAAATACACTCTCTCCACAGTCCCTCATGTCCCTGTGGTCAAATACACTCTCTCCACAGTCCCTCACGTCCCTGTGGTCAAATACACTCCCTCGGCAGTCCCTCACATCCCTGTGTTCAAATACACTCTCTCCACAGTCCCTCACGTCCCTGTGGTCAAATACACTCTCTCCACAGTCCTCACGTCCCTGTGGTCAAATACACTCTCTCCACAGTCCCTCACGTCCCTGTGGTCAAATACACTCTCTCCACAGTCCCTCACGTCCCTGTGGTCAAATACACTCTCTCCACAGTCCCTCACGTCCCTGTGGTCAAATACACTCTCTCCACAGTCCTCACGTCCCTGTGGTCAAATACACTTTCTCCACAGTCCCTCAGGTCCCTGTGGTCAAATACACTCTCTCCACAGTCCCTCACGTCCCTGTGGTCAAATACACTCTCTCCACAGTCCCTCAGGTCCCTGTGGTCAAATACACTCCCTCGACAGTCCCTCACGTCCCTGTGGTCAAATACAGTCTCTCCACAGTCCCTCACGTCCCTGTGGTCAAATACACTCTCTCCACAGTCGCTCACGTCCCTGTGATCAAATACACTCCCTCGGCAGTCCCTCACGTCCCTGTGGTCAAATACACTCTCTCCACAGTCCCTCACGTCCCTGTGGTCAAATACACTCTCTCCACAGTCCCACACGTCCCTGTGGTCAAAAACACTCTCCCCACAGTCCCTCACGTCCCTGTGGTCAAATACACTCTCTCCACAGTCCCTCACGTCCCTGTGGTCACATACACTCTCCCCACAGTCCCTCACGTCCCTGCGGTCAAATACACTCTCCCCACAGTCCCTCACGTCCCTGTGGTCAAATACACTCTCTCCACAGTCCCTCACATCCCGCGGTCAAATACACTCTCTCGGCAGTCCCTCACGTCCCTGTGGTCAAATACACTCTCTCCACAGTCCCTCACGTCCCTGTGGTCAAATACACTCCCTCGGCAGTCCCTCATGTCCCTGTGGTCAAATACACTATCTCCACAGTCCCTCACGTCCCTGTGGTCAAATACACTCCCTCGGCAGTCCCTCACGTCCCTGTGGTCAAATACACTCTCTCCACAGTCCTCACGTCCCTGTGGTCAAATACACTCTCTCCGCAGTCCCTCATGTCCCTGTGGTCAAATACACTCTCTCCACAGTCCCTCACGTCCCTGTGGTCAAATACACTCTCTCCACAGTCCCTCACATCCCTGTGGTCAAATACACTCCCTCGGCAGTCCCTCACGTCCCTGTGGTCAAATACACTCTCTCCACAGTCCCTCACGTTCCTGTGGTCAAATACACTCTCTCCACAGTCCCTCACGTCCCTGTGGTCAAATACACTCTCTCCACAGTCCCTCACGTCCCTGTGGTCAAATACACTCTCTCCACAGTCCCTCACGTCCCTGTGGTCAAATACACTCTCTCCACAGTCCCTCACGTCCCTGTGGTCAAATACACTCTCTCCACAGTCCCTCACGTCCCTGTGGTCAAATACACTCCCTCGGCAGTCCCTCACGTCCCTGTGGTCAAATACACTCTCTCCGCAGTCCCTCACGTCCCTGTGGTCAAATACACTCCCTCGGCAGTCCCTCACGTCCCTGTGGTCAAATACACTCTCTCCACAGTCCCTCACGTCCCTGTGGTCAAATACACTCCCTCGGCAGTCCCTCATGTCCCTGTGGTCAAATACACTATCTCCACAGTCCCTCACGTCCCTGTGGTCAAATACACTCCCTCGGCAGTCCCTCACGTCCCTGTGGTCAAATACACTCTCTCCACAGTCCTCACGTCCCTGTGGTCAAATACACTCTCTCCGCAGTCCCTCATGTCCCTGTGGTCAAATACACTCTCTCCACAGTCCCTCACGTCCCTGTGGTCAAATACACTCTCTCCACAGTCCCTCACATCCCTGTGGTCAAATACACTCCCTCGGCAGTCCCTCACGTCCCTGTGGTCAAATACACTCTCTCCACAGTCCCTCACGTTCCTGTGGTCAAATACACTCTCTCCACAGTCCCTCACGTCCCTGTGGTCAAATACACTCTCTCCACAGTCCCTCACGTCCCTGTGGTCAAATACACTCTCTCCACAGTCCCTCACGTCCCTGTGGTCAAATACACTCTCTCCACAGTCCCTCACGTCCCTGTGGTCAAATACACTCTCTCCACAGTCCCTCACGTCCCTGTGGTCAAATACACTCCCTCGGCAGTCCCTCACGTCCCTGTGGTCAAATACACTCTCTCCACTGTCCCTCACGTCCCTGTGGTCAAATACACTCTCTCCACAGTCCCTCGCGTCCCTGTGGTCAAATACACTCCCTCGGCAGTCCCTCACGTCCCTGTGGTCAAATACACTCTCTCCACAGTCCCTCACTTCCCTGTGGTCAAATACACTCTCTCCACAGTCCCTCACGTCCCTGTGGTCAAATACACTCTCTCCACAGTCCCTCACGTCCCTGTGGTCAAATACACTCCCTCGGCAGTCCCTCACGTCCCTGTGGTCAAATACACTCTCTCCACAGTCCCTCACATCCCTGTGGTCAAATACACTCTCTCCACAGTCCCTCACGTCCCTGTGGTCAAATACACTCTCTCCAAAGTCCCTCACGTCCCTGTAGTCAAATACACTCTCTCCACAGTCCCTCATGTCCCTGTGGTCAAATACAATCTCTCCACAGTCCCTCACGTCCCTGTGGTCAAATACACTCCCTCGGCTGTCCCTCACGTCCCTGTGGTCAAATACACTCTCTCCACAGTCCCTCACGTCCCTGTGGTCAAATACACTCTCTCCACAGTCCCTCATGTCCCTGTGGTCAAATACACTCTCTCCACAGTCCCTCACGTCCCTGTGGTCAAATACACTCCCTCGGCAGTCCCTCACATCCCTGTGTTCAAATACACTCTCTCCACAGTCCCTCACGTCCCTGTAGTCAAATACACTCTCTCCACAGTCCCTCACGTCCCTGTGGTCAAATACACTCTCTCCACAGTCCCTCAGGTCCCTGTGGTCAAATACACTCCCTCGGCAGTCCCTCACGTCCCTGTGGTCAAATACACTCTCTCCACAGTCCCTCACGTCCCTGTGGTCAAATACACTCTCTCCACAGTCGCTCACGTCCCTGTGATCAAATACACTCCCTCGGCAGTCCCTCACGTCCCTGTGGTCAAATACACTCTCTCCACAGTCCCTCACGTCCCTGTGGTCAAATACACTCTCTCCACAGTCCCACATGTCCCTGTGGTCAAAAACACTCTCCCCACAGTCCCTCACGTCCCTGTGGTCAAATACACTCTCTCCACAGTCCCTCACGTCCCTGTGGTCAAATACACTCTCCCCACAGTCCCTCACGTCCCTGCGGTCAAATACACTCTCCCCACAGTCCCTCACGTCCCTGTGGTCAAATACACTCTCTCCACAGTCCCTCACGTCCCGCGGTCAAATACACTCTCTCCACAGTCCCTCACGTCCCTGTGGTCAAATACACTCTCTCCGCAGTCCCTCACGTCCCTGTGGTCAAATACACTCTCTCCACAGTCCCTCACGTCCCTGTGGTCAAATACACTCCCTCGGCAGTCCCTCACGTCCCTGTGGTCAAATACACTCTCTCCACAGTCCCTCACGTCCCTGTGGTCAAATACACTCCCTCGGCAGTCCCTCATGTCCCTGTGGTCAAATACACTCTCTCCACAGTCCCTCACGTCCCTGTGGTCAAATACACTCCCTCGGCAGTCCCTCACGTCCCTGTGGTCAAATACACTCTCTCTACAGTCCTCACGTCCCTGTGGTCAAATACACTCTCTCCGCAGTCCCTCATGTCCCTGTGGTCAAATACACTCTCTCCACAGTCCCTCACGTCCCTGTGGTCAAATACACTCTCTCCACAGTCCCTCACATCCCTGTGGTCAAATACACTCCCTCGGCAGTCCCTCACGTCCCTGTGGTCAAATACACTCTCTCCACAGTCCCTCACGTTCCTGTGGTCAAATACACTCTCTCCACAGTCCCTCACGTCCCTGTGGTCAAATACACTCTCTCCACAGTCCCTCACGTCCCTGTGGTCAAATAGACTCTCTCCACAGTCCCTCACGTCCCTGTGGTCAAATACACTCTCTCCACAGTCCCTCACGTCCCTGTGGTCAAATACACTCTCTCCACAGTCCCTCACGTCCCTGTGGTCAAATACACTCTCTCCACAGTCCCTCACGTCCCTGTGGTCAAATACACTCCCTCGGCAGTCCCTCACGTCCCTGTGGTCAAATACACTCTCTCCACTGTCCCTCACGTCCCTGTGGTCAAATACACTCTCTCCACAGTCCCTCGCGTCCCTGTGGTCAAATACACTCCCTCGGCAGTCCCTCACGTCCCTGTGGTCAAATACACTCTCTCCACAGTCCCTCACTTCCCTGTGGTCAAATACACTCTCTCCACAGTCCCTCACGTCCCTGTGGTCAAATACACTCTCTCCACAGTCCCTCACGTCCCTGTGGTCAAATACACTCTCTCCACAGTCCCTCACGTCCCTGTGGTCAAATACACTCTCTCCACAGTCCCTCACGTCCCTGTGGTCAAATACACTCTCTCCACAGTCCCTCACGTCCCTGTGGTCAAATACACTCTCTCCACAGTCCCTCACGTCCCTGTGGTCAAATACACTCTCTCCACAGTCCCTCACGTCCCTGTGGTCAAATACACTCTCTCCACAGTCCCTCACGTCCCTGTGGTCAAATACACTCTCTCCACAGTCCCTCACGTCCCTGTGGTCAAATACACTCCCTCGGCAGTCCCTCACGTCCCTGTGGTCAAATACACTCCCTCCACAGTCCCTCACATCCCTGTGGTCAAATACACTCCCTCGGCAGTCCCTCACGTCCCTGTGGTCAAATACACTCCCTCGGCAGTCCCTCACGTCCCTGTGGTCAAATACACTCTCTCCACAGTCCCTCACTTCCCTGTGGTCAAATACACTCTCTCCGCAGTCCCTCACGTCCCCAGGATGGACGTTTCCACTCCAGGCTCTAATGGACCAGGTCAGGATGTCCTCCACAGTTTCTTGTCTCGTCCATGTGAGACTGTCTGGTGTACTTGCTGTCTGTCTGGCCCTGTGTTGAGACTGCCTCTGCTCTCCGTCCTGTCTCTGCAGGGTCGCCTCCCACTCGATTGCCTGAAGATATGGTGGAATGGGCTGCAGCACAACCCAAGTCCAGTGCTGAAGCAGAGGTATGAGGGCCTCCTGAGCAAGCTGGATACCCCCAGGACACCAGGTGAGTCCCTGACACTGCGTAGCTGGGGCTGTCCGTCAACCAATGCAACTAGTGTTGGAGCATCACTGTCACCCCTGTCAGTCTGCCCTTTGTGTGGTGCTCCCTCTGTCCGTCTCTGCCCCCAGCTCAATTCTCCCTCCATACCACCCCCATCCCAGCACAGATCTCCCTCCATACCACCCCCATCCCAGCACAAATCTCCCTCCTTACAAACCCCATCCCAGCACAAATCTCCCTCCTTACAACCCCCATCCCAGCACAAATCTCCCTCCTTACAACCCCCATTCCAGCACAAATCTCCCTCCACACCATCCCCATCCCAGCACAGATCTCCCTCCACACCATCCCCATCCCAGCACAGATCTCCCTCCATACCACCCCCATCCCAGCACAGATCTCCCTCCTTACAACCCCCATCCCAGCACAAATCTCCCTCCACACCACCCCCATCCCAGCACAGATCTCCCTCCATACAACCCCCATCCCAGCACAGATATCCCTCCTTACAAACCCCATCCCAGCACAAATCTCCCTCCACACCATCCCCATCCCAGCACAAATCTCCCTCCTTACAACCCCCATCCCAGCACAAATCTTCCTCCACACCACCCCCATCCCAGCACAAATCTCCCTCCTTACAACTCCCATCCCAGCACAGATCTCCCTCCATACAACCCCCATCCCAGCACAAATCTCCCTCCATACCATCCCCATCCCAGCACAAATCTCCCTCCTTACAACCCCCATCCCAGCACAAATCTCTCCACACCACCCCATCCCAGCACAGATCTCCCTCCATACAACCCCCATCCCAGCACAAATCTCCCTCCATACCATCACCATCCCAGCACAAATCTCCCTCCATACCACCCCCATCCCAGCACAGATCTCCCTCCATATCACCCCCATCCCAGCACAGATCTCCCTCCATACCACCCCCATCCCAGCACAGATCTCCCTCCTTACAACCCCCATCCCAGCACAGATCTCCCTCCTTATGACCCCCATCCCAGCACAGATCTCCCTCCTTACAACCCCCATCCCAGCACAGATCTCCCTCCTTATGACCCCCATCCCAGCACAGATCTCCCTCCTTACAACCCCCATCCCAGCACAGATCTCCCTCCTTATGACCCCCATCCCAGCACAGATCTCCCTCCATACCACCCCCATCCCAGCACAGATCTCCCTCCATACCACCCCATCCCAGCACAGATCTCCCTCCTTATGACCCCTATCCCAGCACAGATCTCCCTCCTTATGACCCCCATCCCAGCACAAATCTCCCTCCTTACGACCCCCATCCCAGCACAAATCTCCCTCCTTACGACCCCCATCCCAGCACAAATCTCCCTCCTTACGACCCCCATTCCAGCACAGATCATCCTCCATACCACTCCATCCCAGCACAGATCTCCCTCCATTCCACCCCCATCCCAGCACAGATCGCCCTCCATACCACTCCCATCCCAGCACAGATCTCCCTCCTTACAACCCCCATCCCAGCACAGATCTCCCTCCATACCACCCCCATCCCAGCACAGATCTCCCTCCATACCACCCCCATCCCAGCACAGATCTCCCTCCATACCACCCCCATCCCAGCACAGATCTCCCTCCATACCACCCCCATCCCAGCACAGATCTCCCTCCATACCATCCCCATTCCAGCACAATCCTCCCTCAGTACTGCCCCTCCCTCGGTGCAGAATGCCTCCATACTGCCCTTCCCACAGCACATCGCTTCTCTTTACACCCCTAAAAGACTTGGTGCAGAAAGCAGATCCCACTCCCAAAATTCCAGCTTGGGAACCAGCTGATAGTTCTCTCAGCAGAAGTCTAGCAGTCCAATTCCTGGGTGAGGCCATGGATTTACACCCATTTCATCCACCGTGGCTTTAACCCCGCAATGCCAACCTCCCGTGTCCGGCTGCTCATCCTGACTGTCTGCTTCCTCCCGCAGGGTCTGACCTTAGGATCCACGTTTCCGATGTAAGATCTGTTTACCCACCTACTCCCCAGGATGCCGCTGCCCCCACTGCGTCGCCCCTGTCCCAGCACCCGCCCTTGGGGCCAAGCGGCTCGGGCTCCCGGAACGTGGCCCGCCGGGGGAGACGCAGCTTTGCCGGCCGCCGATCCTGCCGAGTATCCCGGCCCTACGACTCGGACGAGGAAGAAGATGAAAGCCCTGAGCCCGGCCCCTCGTGGCAGATGCAGGGTATCCAGACTCGGAGATCGAGGGCAGCTCAGGAGTCCAGCCTGTCCAAGAGCAGGGCGGTCCCTTTGGGGAGGAGGGGGAAGGCCAGGCGAGGACCCATGGATTCATTGGTGCTACGGAAACCGAAGGTCATTCGTACAGAACCAGTGGAGCGGCAGCGGGACCCCAGCGGAACCCCAAAGAGGCCACAGCTGAACCCTGACTCAACCCCAGAGGGGCGACGGCAGGATCCTAACACAACCCCAGACCGGGGGCAGCAGAACAACAGTGGAACCCTGGAGGGGCAGGGGCGGAACCCTGAGGCAACCCCAGAGGATGACTGGCTGGAGGTGGAACATAGCAAGGAAGGACAGGGAGAGCGAGGAGCCTCCTGTCCACTGGAGGCCAACTCCCGGAACAGCAGGAAGACTGGAACAGGCGAGATCCCGGACAATAGCAGCGGGACCCCAGTGTCCCTCCACACACAGGTGAGTCCACTCCTCTCTGCATGACCAACTGCCACTCAGCCCTGGTCAAAGGGAACTTTTTGTACTATTCTATTATAACAGTAAGATAGAAGCTGTCTGTGAACCTTGGTGGAACGTGCGTTCAGTCCCTTGTAACGTCCGCCCGAGAGGAAAGAATGTCTGGGGGTGGGTGGGGCTATTTTTTGTACCTTCAGAAACTAATCGAAAGAAAAGCATGGGAGCTGTTGTGAGTTGTGCACGTGACACAGTGACGTGATGACGTATGCCGTTCATATACTTTTACATATAACCCATAAGGAATTATGTACACAACAAAGAATGCTTCATCAAACAAAATATTTACAATATTACTGAAATATTCAATGCATAGCAGGTGGGGTGTTTGATGATGTCGGCTCTTTACTGAGACAGTGAGAGGTGGGACAGACTCCATGGAGAAGCATGGTCGGTGCTGCTGCCCTATTTCGTATAGTCTGTAAACCCTGACAGAGCTGATGGCTGGTCTGGGGTTCGATTTCAGACCAGCACTGCCTCTTGGCGTCCTTTACAGAGGGTATATCCCGATATCTCGTATCGATGAGCCTCTCCCAATTTGAACACCACCACCCTTCACTTGAATGCAGACTGAGATGCCTGTTCTTCATGGTTTCCATTTTGGCAACACATGGATTATATTTTTAATTTAGGGGTACAGCACAATCCTTCCGGCCCAACAACCTCGGGCCACCCAATAACATTCATGTGATCAATTTACCAAGAAACCGGTATTTATGTCGACGAGGGGGGGACGTCAGAGCACCAGAGGAAACCCATACAGACCCTGGTCTGTGAGAATTGATATTCGCTCCCGTACCGCTCTCTGTGCTACTCACTCCTGCACAATCCTGCTGATAAGAGTCTTTGATGGTGCTGATGTACTCATTTAAGCAGCTGTCGACTCAAAATAAATTTATTATCAAAATATGTCAATAATAAACAGGACCTCTCCTTAGCCTGTCAAAAGTGCAACTTCTCAGTGGCCAACCATTTTAATTCCAATCCCCACTCCCATTTCAACATGTTGGTCCCTGGCCTCCACTTAGAAACATAGAAAACCTACAGCACAATACAGGCCCTTCAGCCCACAAAGCTGTGTCGAACAGGTCCTTACCTGAGAACTACCTAGGCTTACCCACAGCCCTCTATTTTTCAAAGCTCCATGTACCTATCCAGGAACCTCTTAAAAGACCCTTTCGTATCTGCCTCCACTACCGTTATCAGCAGCCCATTCCACGCACTCCCCACTCTCTGCATAAGAATCTTAGCCCTGACATCTCCTCTGTACCTACGCCCCAGCACCTTAAACCTGTGTCCTCTTGTGGCAACCATTTCAGCCCTGGGAAAAAGCCTCTGACTATCCACATGATCAATGCCTCTCATCATTTATACACCTCTATCAGGCCACCTCTCATCGTCCTTCACTCCAAGGAGAAAAGGCTGAGTTTACTCAACCTATTCTCATAAGACATGCTCCCCAATCCAGACAACATCCTTGTAAATCTCCTCTGCACCTTTTCTATGGTTTCCACATCCTTCCTGTAGTGAGGTCTGACCAGAACTGAGCACAGTACTCCAAGTGGGGCCTGACTGGGGTCCTATATAGCTGCAACAGTACCTCTCGGCTCCTAATTTCAACCCCACAATTGATGAAGGCCAATACACCGTATGCCTTCTTAACCACAGAGTCAACCTGCGCAGCTGCTTTGAGTGTCCTATGGACTCAGACTCCAAGATCCCTCTGATCCTCCTCACTGCCCAGAGTATTACCATTATAGCTATATTCTGCCATCATATTTGACCTACCAAAATGAACCACCTCACACTTATCTGGGTTGAACTCCATCTGCCACTTCTCAGCCCATTTTGCATCCTATCAATGTCCTGCTGTAACCTCTGACAGCCCTGCACACTATCCACAACACCTCCAACCTTTGTGTCATCAGCAGACTTACTAACCCATCCCTCCACTGCCTCATACAGGTCATTTATAAAAATCACAAAGAGTAAGGGTCCCAGAACAGATCCCTGAAGCACTCCACTGGTGACTGACGTCCGTGCAGAACATGACCCGTCTACAACCACTCTTTGCCTTCTGTCGGCAAGCCAGTTCTGAATCCACAAAGCAATATCCCCTTGCCTCCTTACCTTATCAAATCCATATACACTACATCATCTGCTCTACTTTCATCAATGTGTTTAGTCACATCCTCAAAAAAATCAATCAGGCTCTTAAAGCACGACCTGCCTTTGACAAAGCCATGCTGACTAGTCCTAATCATATTATACCTCTCCAAATGTTCATATCCTGCCTCTCAGGATCTTCTCCATCAATTTACCAACCACTGAAGTAAGTTTCACTGGTCTAATTTCCTGGGCTATCTCTACTCCCTTTCTTGAATAAAGGAACAACATCTGCAACCCTCCAATCTTCCAGAACCTCTCTTATCCCCATTGATGATGCAAAGATCATTACCAGAGGCTTAGCAATCTCATCCCTCACTTCCCACGTTAGACTGGGGTACATCTCATCCAGTCCCGTGGACTTATCCAATTTGATGTATTCGAAAAGCACCAGCACATCCTCTTTCTTAATGTCTATATGCTGAAGCTTTTCAGTCCACTGTAAGTCATCCCCACAATCGCCAAGGTCTTTTTCCATACTGAATACTGAAGCAAAGTATTCATTAAGTACCTCTGGTATCTCCTCTGGTTCCATACACACTTTTCCACTGTCACACTTGATTGGTCCTGTTCTCTCACATCTTATCCTCTTGATCTTCACGTTCTTGTAGAATGCCTTGGGGTTTTCCTTAATCCTGCCCGCCAAGGCCTTCTCATGGCCCTTTCTGGCTCTCCAAATTTTATTCTTAAGGTCCTTCCTGCTAGCTTTATAATTTTCTAGATCTCTGTCATTACCTAGTTTTTTGAACTTTCCATAAACTTTTCTTTTCTTCTTGACTAGATTTTAAACAGCCTTTGTACACCACGGTTCCTGTACCCTACCATCCTTTCCCTGTCTCATTGAAACATACCTATGCACAACTCCACACAAATATCCCCTGAACATTTGCCACATTTCTTCTGTGCATTTCCCTGAGAACATCTGTTCCCAGTTTATGCTTCCAAATTCCTGCTTGATAGATTCATATTTCCCCTTCCTCCAATTAAACGTTTCCCTAACTTGTCTGTTCCTATCCCTCTCCAATGCTATGGTAAAGGAGATAGAATTGTGATCACTATCTCCAAAATGCTCTCCTACTGAGAGACCTAACACCTGACCAGGTTCATTTCCCAATACCAGATCAAGTACAGCCTCTCCTCTTATAGGCTTATTTACATATTGTGTCAAGAAACCTTCCTGAACACACCTAACAAACTCCACCCCATCTAAACCCATTGTTCTCGGGAGATGCCAATTGATATTTGGGAAATTAAAATCTCCCACCACAACAACTCTGTCATTATTACACCTTTCCAGAATCTGTCTCCCTCTCTGCTCCTCAGTGTCCCTGTTACTATTGGATGGTCTATAAAAAACACCCAGTAGAGTCATTGACCCCTTCCTGTTTCTAACCTCCACCCACAGAGACTCTGTAGACAATCCCTCCATAACTTCCTCCTTTTCTGCAGCCGTGACACTATCTCTGATCAACAGTGCCACGCCCCCACCTCTTTTGCCTCCCTCCCTGTCTTTTCTGAAACATCTAAAACCCGGCACTTGAAGTAACCATTCCTGCCCCTGAGCCATCCAAGTCTCTGTAATAGCCATCACATCATATTCTCCAAGTACTGATCCACGCTCTAAGCTCATCCGCTTTGTTCATGACACTTCTTGCATTAAAATAGACACATTTCAAACCATCGGTCTGAGCGCAACCCTCTCTTATCACCTGCCTATCCTCCCTCACACACTGTCTCCAAGTTTTCTCTATTAGTGATCAACTGCCCCTTTCTTCATCTCTTCAGTTTGGTTCCCATCCCCCAGCAATTCTAGTTTAAACTCTCCCCAGTAGCCTGAGCAAACCTCCCTGCCAGGGTATTAGTCCCCCTCAAATTCAAGTGCAACCTGTCCTTTATGTACAGGTCTCACTTGCCCCAAAAGAGGTCCCAGTAATCCAGAAATCTGAATCCCTGCTCCCTGCTCCAATCCCTCAGCCACACATTTACCCTCCACCTCACTCTACTATCACTTCTGCATGATAAGGCCACTTTCAGAGAGAAGAAGCACTGGCACGAGAGGGCACTGTTTTAAGGTGCTGGGGTGTAGGTACAGAGAAGATGTCAGGGGTAAGTTTTTTACTCAGAGAGTGGTGAGTGCGTGGAATGGACAGACGGCGATGGTGGTGGAGGCGGATACCATAGGGTCTTTTAAGAGACTCCTGGATAGTTAAATAACCATATAACAATTACAGCATGGAAACAGGCCATCTCGGCCCTTCTAGTCTGGGCTGAACATGTACTCTCACCTAGTCCCACTGACCCGCACTCAGCCCATAACCCTCCATTCCTTTCTTGTCCATATACCTATCCAATTTTACTTTAAATGACAATATCGAACCTGCCTCTACCACTTCTACTGGAAGCTCATTCCACACAGCTACCACTCTCTGAGTAAAGAAGTTCCCCCTCATGTTACCTCTAAACTTCTGCCCCCTCTCAACTCATGTCCTCTTGTTTGAATCTCCCCTCCTCTCAACGGAAAAAGCCTATCCACGTCAACTCGATCTATCCCCCTCATAATTTTAATACCTCTATCAAGTCCCCCCTCAACCTTCTACGCTCCAAAGAATAAAGACCTAACTTGTTCAACCTTTCCCTGTAACGTAGGTGCTGAAACCCAGGTAACATTCTAGTAAATCTTCTCTGTACTCTCTCTATTTTGTTGACATCTTTCCTATAATTCAATGACCAGAACTGTACACAATACTCCAAATTTGGCCTTACCAATTGATGCACTATCAATAACTCCAAAAGACTGGAAGTAGAGTAATACTGAAAGGCTTTTATTAGCAGTAAAACGGACCAGTCCATGCTGGATGACTGTGGGAGGAGCAGAGTCACAGTCACCTTTATACAGGGGTCTGTGGGAGGTGCCACGGGAGCAGTCAGCAGAGGGGCATGTCCAGATAGATATACATGGTTTACCACACCAATGCCTTCTACAATTTTAACATTACATTACATCCCAACTCCTATACTCAATGCTCTGATTTATAAAGGCCAACAAACCAAAAGCTTTCTTCACCTCCCTATCCACATGAGATTCCACCTTCAGGGAACTATGCACCATTATTCCGAGATCACTCTGTTCTACTGCATTCTTCAATGCCCTACCATTTACGAGCCTCTCCACTACGACAAGGTGACAGTACCCTGGAGGGGTTCAGTCTGGAGCAGGCACTTCCACCAGCAGCCAGCAAGCCCCCACCTGTTTAAACTTCACTAATCACAGGGCAACGTACAATGACCAATTAACTTGCTGAACAGGACGTCTTTGGACTGTGGGAGGAAACCCGTGCAGTTCACAGGGGGAACGTACAAGCTCGTAAAAGACAGCGCAGAGACTGAATTCTGAACTCCGATGTCCTGAGGGGTAATGACGTCATGGTACTGTAAACCAGTTTATTAACTGTGCCAGTCCCTTCGAGCCCCCTCCACACAGTCCCAGCCTCTCTGTCTGAGTCCAGACCCTCTCCATTGCCAGATGGGGATGGGGGTCCCAGCTCAGGACAGCTCTGTGCCTGGCTCGCGTGAGCACCAGTGATGTGTTGTCTTGTGTTCCGCAGGCGGGAGCTGGCGGCGTGGGTGTTTTCTGCAGCCCCACCTCGCACCCTCCGATCCGCATCAGGGTCCGTGTCAAGGATAAGGTCTTCCTGGTGCCCGTGCCCCCAAGGTAGGGAGTGTACCATCACGCTGCAACAGGAGGGGGTCTGTCTGTCTGTCTGTGTGTGTGTGTGTAGGTGTCTGTTTGTCTGTGTGTGTGTCTGTGTGTGTGTGTGTGTGCGTGTCTGTCTGTGTGTGTGTGTCTGTGAGTGAGTGTGTGTGTGTGTGTATGTGTCTGTCTGTGTCTGTGTGTGTGAGTGAGTGTGTGTGTGTGTATGTGTCTGTGTGTGTCTGTGTGTGTCTGTGTGTGTCTGTGTGTGTCTCTGTGTGTGTGCGTGTGTGTGTCTGTCTGTGTCTGTGTGTGCGTGTGTGTGTGTCTGTGTGTGTGCGTATCTCTGTGTGCCTGTATGTGTGTGCGTGTGTGTGTCTGTCTGTGTCTGTGTGTGCATGTGTGTGTGTGTCTGTCTGTGTCTGTGTGTGTGCGTATGTGTGTGTCTGTGTGTGCATGTGTATGTGTGTGTATGCGCGTGTGCACCAATGAGAGTGAGCAGGTATTTAGGGATCGAGAGGGGGTGGGTGGGGTCATGGTTCAGGGAAGGAGGTGCACTGGGGTGGGCATAGGTGATGCTGGGTTAGGGGTCGCCACAGTTGGGGTTGGAGATGCGAAGTTTGGATCAGATATGTTTTGGGATTGAAGGCCACTTGGGAACAAGGGGAGTGCTGTGTTCCGAGGGTACAGTATGCTGGAGTCAGCGGGTTGTGCTGAGGTCAGAGGTTATACTGGACTCAATGCATTTGTTCCAGGGTCAGAGGTTGCACTGGGGACACTGGTCTGTACCAAGGTTTGAGGGTAAACAAGGGCCTTAATTTACACTGGGGTCAGTATGTTGTGCGAGATCATTCTGGGGGCGGTGATTATACTGGTGTTGGATGTTATTCTGGTGCTTTGCTCCAGGGATAGAGGTAATGCCAGGGTTGGAGGGTCAGAGGTTACTCAGGGGTCGAGAGATTGTGTGGACTGGTGCCAGGGTCAGGGATTATGTGAGGGTCGATCTCAGTCTCTGCTACCTCCCACAGCTCTGCAGACACTTCCACAGATATGTGGACGGTGGAATGGCTGAGCAATGAGGTGGCCACCCGTTACTGCCAGGTCTGCGGCCAACGGCCACGTCTCTCCCTCAGCTGTGGTGGGGCCCTCCTCTCCCCCAGTGACCCAATCACACAACTCCTACAGGACAACGAGGAGGTGAGTGCCTATGTGGGAGTGGAGGGGAGAGGGTGAGGGGACAGAGAGAGGAGATGACATCGGGAACGCAGGAGAGATGACATGGGATGGAGACAAAATGGACTGAGGGGACCAGGGAGGAGAGAGTGGGGAGGTGGGGGGACAGAGGGGATAGGGTGGGGAGATGGATGGGAGACAAGCTGTGTGGACAGAGGGGAGGGGAGGTGGGGGGACAGAGGGGAGATGAGGTGGAGGGATGAAAAGAGGTGGCCTAGGGGAAGAGAGGGCAGATGACATTGGGGGATTGGGTGGAGTGAATGGGAGAGGGGAGGAGAGGATTGGGTGGAGTGAATGGGAGAGGGGAGGAGAGGAGTCCTTGGAGTGAGGGAGGCAGAAAGGGTTTGGGGGAGCACTGGTGTTGAGGATTGGATAGGGCTTGGGGTGGAGGGAGAAGGAGGAATGACTGACTACATTGTACCCTCTACTACATCAACAGCTTGGGCACAACTCCATTACTAACCTCATGACCAGAATTTCCCAGAACTGACCCTGGTGTCTGGAACTGTTCCTGGGGAACTGACCCTGGTGTCCAGTACTGGCCCTTGTGTCTGGTATCGACCCATCCATTGCCTGTGGAGTGTAAGGGGACAGTGAGGGTTCAATCCTGACTGAGGACGGGGTTGCTGCTCACTCTCTCTCTCTCTCTCTCTCTCTCTCTCTCTCTCTCTCTCTCTCTCTCTCTCTCTCTCTCCCTTTCTCACTCTCTCACTCTCTCACTCTCCCTCAGTCACTGACTCTCTCTGACTCTTTCTCTTGCTCATTCTTTCTCACTCACTCTCACACCTCACACACTCTCTTTTTATCAGTCTCTGATTCACCCTCTCTCTCATTTGCTCACACTCTGCCCTTGTCTCACTCTCTCTTTCTCACTGTGCCTCTCTCGTGCTCATTCTCTCTCTATTTCTCACTCTTCCTCACTCACTCACTCTCTATCTCTTAGTTTCTCTCCCTCTCACTTCCTCTCTCACTTTCTTTCACTCACTGTCTCTCTCACACTCTAACTTTCCAAGTAGGTGGCAAGGGGTTACTGATCTCTCTCTGGGCATCAGTCAAGGGGTGTGAATGTTTTTCAGGTGGAGGCTGAAATTCAATCCTGGGATGTTCCTCCCATCTCCATCCGTTACAGGAATGCCTGCCACAGCCTGGGACTGGGTAAGCACATTGGACAGGTCACCGGTATCAAAACCGGCTCTCAGCACTCACCACTCCAGGTCTACGACATCCTCACTCCCTCAACTCCTCCTTTGTCCAAACCTTCCATCTCCCTCAACTCCTCTTCTGTCCAGTTCCTCCATTGCCCTCAAACTCACCTCTGTCAAGTCCCTCCATCTCCCTCAAACCCTCCTGTTCAGCACCTCCATCTCCCTCAACTCCTCCTTTGTCCAAAACTTCCATCTCCCTCAACTCCTCTTCTGTCCAGTTCCTCCATTTCCCTCAAACTCACCTCTGTCAAGTCCCTCCATCTCCCTCAAACCCTCCTGTTCAGCACCTCCATCTCCCTCAACTCCTCCTTTGTCCAAAACTTCCATCTCCCTCAAGATCCTCTGTCCAGCTCCTCCATCTTTCTCATCTCCTCCTCTGTCCTGCCCCTCAATCTCTTCAAATCATGGTCTGTCTATCCGTTCTATCTCCCTCAACCTCTGCTCTGTCTGGCCCTCCATCCCCCTGAACTCTATTGTATATGTCATGAAATATGTTTTGTTTTGCAGCAACCACATTACATTGTAACACAAGATGAGAAAAAATTGTAAATTACAATCAGAAATATACAGAAAATTAAATGAGCAAAAACTGATCAAAAGTAAAAGTGAAGTAGCGTCTGCGGCTTCACTGTCCATTCTGAATTCTGATGGTGGAGGGGAAGAAGCTGTTCCTGATACGTTGAGTGTGTGTCTTCAGGCTCTTCCACCTCCTTCCTGATTGTAGCAATGAGAAGACCGTGTGTCCTGGGTGATGGGCGTCTCCACGGATGGGAGCATCTATGGAATTGAATAAACAGTTGACCTTTTGGGCTGAGACCCTTTATCGTAACTGTCCATTACAGTCCACAGATGCTAAGTGACTTGCTGAGTTCCTCCAGCATTTTCTGTGTGTGACCTGCACCCGAAACAAAGCCTCTCATCCAAATTTCTCCTAACTCTGCGGCTTACCTCCGGGTGCTCTGGTTTCCTCCCAAAACCCAGAAGCATGTGCTGAGGAGGTTAGTTGGTCACTGCAAATTGTCCACTGATTGGGCTAGGGTTGTAGGGGAGCTGCTGGCTGCTACGGCCCAAAGGGCCAGGGAAAACAAATTCGCATCCTTAAGCTGTGAATGTGAACAATGCATTTTCTGTTGCTCAGCCCTCCACTCTCTCCATACCAATCCAAGGGTTCTGTTGTAGTGTGACACACTGCCCTCCACTCACTCCATACCAATCCAAGGGTTCTGTTACACTGTGACACACTGTCCTCCACTCTCTCCATACCAATCCAAGGGTTCTGTTGTAGTGTGACACACTGCCCTCCACTCACTCCATACCAATCCAAGGGTTCTGTTACACTGTGACACACTGCCCTCCACTCTCTCCATACCAATCCAAGGGTTCTGTTACAGTGTGACTCACTGCCCTCCACTCTCTCCATACCAATCCAAGGGTTCTGTTACAGTGTGACTCACTGCCCTCCACTCTCTCCATACCAATCCAAGGGTTCTGTTGTAGTGTGACACACTGTCCTCCACTCTCTCCATACCAATCCAAGGGTTCTGTTGTAGTGTGACACACTGCCCTCCACTCTCTCCATACCAATCCAAGGGTTCTGTTGTAGTGTGACACACTGCCCTCCACTCTCTCCATACCAATCCAAGGGTTCTGTTGTACTGTGACACACTGCCCTCCACTCTCTCCATACCAATCCAAGGGTTCTGTTACACTGTGACACACTGCCCTCCACTCTCTCCACACCAATCCAAGGGTTCTGTTACACTGTGACACACTGCCCTCCACTCTCTCCATACCAATCCAAGGGTTCTGTTACACTGTGACACACTGCCCTCCACTCTCTCCATACCAATCCAAGGGTTCTGTTACAGTGTGACTCACTGCCCTCCACTCTCTCCATACCAATCCAAGGGTTCTGTTACAGTGTGACTCACTGCCCTCCACTCTCTCCATACCAATCCAAGGGTTCTGTTACAGAGTGACACACTGCCCTCCACTCTCTCCATACCAATCCAAGGGTTCTGTTACAGTGTGACTCACTGCCCTCCACTCTCTCCATACCAATCCAAGGGTTCTGTTGTACTGTGACACACTGCCCTCCACTCTCTCCATACCAATCCAAGGGTTCTGTTGTACTGTGACACACTGCCCTCCACTCTCTCCATACCAATCCAAGGGTTCTGTTACAGTGTGACTCACTGCCCTCCACTCTCTCCATACCAATCCAAGGGTTCTGTTGTACTGTGACACACTGCCCTCCACTCTCTCCATACCAATCCATGGGTTCAGTTACAGTGTGAGACACTGCCCTCCACTCTCTCCATACCAATCCATGGGTTCAGTTACAGTGTGAGACACTGCCCTCCACTCTCTCCATACCAATCCAAGGGTTCTGTTACACTGTGACACACTGCCCTCCACTCTCTCCATACCAATCCAAGGGTTCTGTTGTACTGTGACACACTACCCTCCACTCTCTCCATACCAATCCAAGGGTTCTGTTACAGTGTGACACACTGCCCTCCACTCTCTCCATACCAATCCAAGGGTTCTGTTACACTGTGACACACTGCCCTCCACTCACTCCATACCAATCCAAGGGTTCTGTTGTAGTGTGACACACTGCCCTCCACTCTCTCCATACCAATCCAAGGGTTCTGTTACAGTGTGACACACTGCCCTCCACTCACTCCATAACAATCCAAGGGTTCTGTTACAGTGTGACACACTGCCCTCCACTCACTCCATACCAATCCAACGGTTCTGTTACCGTGTGACACACTGCCCTCCACTCTCTCCATACCAATCCATGGGTTCAGTTACAGTGTGAGACACTGCCCTCCACTCTCTCCATACCAATCCAAGGGTTCTGTTACAGTGTGACTCACTGTCCTCCACTCTCTCCATACCAATCCAAGGGTTCTGTTACACTGTGACACACTGCACTCCACTCTCTCCATACCAATCCAAGGGTTCTGTTGTAGTGTGACACACTGCCCTCCACTCACTCCATACCAATCCAAGGGTTCTGTTACACTGTGACACACTGCCCTCCACTCTCTCCATACCAATCCATGGGTTCAGTTACAGTGTGAGACACTGCCCTCCACTCTCTCCATACCAATCCAAGGGTTCTGTTACACTGTGACACACTGTCCTCCACTCTCTCCATACCAATCCAAGGGTTCTGTTACAGTGTGACTCACTGCCCTCCACTCTCTCCATACCAATCCAAGGGTTCTGTTGTAGTGTGACACACTGCCCTCCACTCTCTCCATACCAATCCAAGGGTTCTGTTGTAGTGTGACACACTGCCCTCCACTCACTCCATACCAATCCAAGGGTTCTGTTGTAGTGTGACACACTGCCCTCCACTCTCTCCATACCAATCCAAGGGTTCTGTTACAGTGTGACACACTGCCCTCCACTCACTCCATAACAATCCAAGGGTTCTGTTACAGTGTGACACACTGCCCTCCACTCACTCCATACCAATCCAACGGTTCTGTTACCGTGTGACACACTGCCCTCCACTCTCTCCATACCAATCCATGGGTTCAGTTACAGTGTGAGACACTGCCCTCCACTCTCTCCATACCAATCCAAGGGTTCTGTTACAGTGTGACTCACTGCCCTCCACTCTCTCCATACCAATCCAAGGGTTCTGTTACACTGTGACACACTGCACTCCACTCTCTCCATACCAATCCAAGGGTTCTGTTACAGTGTGACTCACTGCCCTCCACTCTCTCCATACCAATCCAAGGGTTCTGTTACAGTGTGAGACACTGCCCTCCACTCTCTCCATACCAATACAAGGGTTCTGTTGTAGTGTGACTCACTGCCCTCCGCTCCCTGCAACCCTGTTGGTCCTGGCTTTAATGCTGCGGTACCGTTTGCCAGACGGAACCAGCTGAAACAGTTTATGGTCAGCGTGACTTCTGTCCCCGATGATCTTCCACCCCTTCTTTCTGTACCTGCTGTTGTAAATGTCCTCATACTCTTGATCTTCTCAGTAACTTTCAGTTCCCTGTCTCTGACTGCTTCATCTTCACTGTGGATGTTCAGTCCCTCTGCACTCCTGTCCCCCTCAAAGCTCTCCATTTCTTTTTGGACAGAAGACTAACCATCCCCCCACCCCCCCCCCGTCCACCACCACCCTCGTCCGACTGGTAGAATGGGTCCTCACGCTCAACAGGTTTTCCTTCGGCTCCTGCCATGTTCTCCAAACCCGAGAGGTAGCATGGGTCCCACCGATGTCTGCCTCCTCATCAGCTATATACAACAGTCTGTGTTCGAAGCCTCACTCGGCTAAACTCCCCAACTCTTCCTCCGCTGCATTGACGACTGCATTGGTGCCGCTTCCTGCACCCACGCTGAGCTCGTCAAGTTTGCCTCCATCTTCCATCCTGTCTTTAAATTTAGTTGGCCTGTCTCTGACACCTCCCTCGCTTTTTTTCAATCTTCGCAATAGCGCTGCCTACCCTCTCCTTCTCTCAGTTTCTTTGTCTCTGCCTCATTGTTCTCAAGGTGGTTTTCCTTTCCACTCCTGGACTGACCTCCTCCTTTAAAGCATGGGGCTCTCCTCACTCCATGGTTGACGCTGTCCTCACTCACATCTCCTCCATTTCCTGTACATCAACACTCCCCGCCCACACTGTCATAGTAGTGATGGATCCCTCACGTACCACCCGATCACCTCCACATTCTCCTCCATGACTTTTGCCATCTCCAACGGGATCCTACCACCAAACATATCTTTCCCTCCACCACCCACTCCACTTTCCTCAGATATCGCTCCTTCCACAAATCCATCATCTATTCATCCCTCCTGGCACTTAACCCTGCAAGTGTCTCAAGGTGCTATACCTACCCGTTCATCTCCTCCCTCCCCTCCACTCAGTCCTTCCCGGTGAGGCAGTCTGCTGGGGTACATTGGTGAGACCTGCTGTAAATTGGGGGGCTGCTTCATCGAGCTCCTCCGCAGGGCCGGCCTCCTGGTGGCCAGACATTTTAATTCAGGTTCCATTCCCGTTTTGATGTGAAGGAATGAGTGAATGATCTTTATTGTCATTATAAATAGATACAATAAAACTCTGTTTGGCTTCCTCTCAGGCAATCAAACAAAGCGGTAGATAAAAACAAGACAGTAATAGAAAAACAGTACTAAATAGATAAGTAGCAGAAAATAAGTTGCAGCAGCACCAGAATATCACAGTGATGCACGAAGTGCAAGTAACAATAGTTACTAACGGAAGTAGAGAGTCAATACTTGGCCTCCTCTTGTGCCAAGATGAGGCCACCCCCAGGGTAGAGGAGCAACACCTTGTATTCCATCTGGGTGGCCTCCAGCCGGATGACATGAAAATCAATTTCTCCTTTGGGTAAACAGATTTCACCTGCTCCAACCCCTCTATTCCCCACACTGATTCTTTAATTCTCACCTGCCCATTAATTCTCCCAGGGATCCCTCTTCCTCCCCCTTCTCCTATGGTCCACTCTCCTGTCTTGCAGGTTCTTTCTTCTCCAGCCCTTGACTTTCACCTATCATCTCCAGCCAGCCTCCTTGCCATACCCCCACTGTTTAATTCAGCTGTCCCCCTCCTTCCCTCTCAGTCCTGGCGAAGGGTCTCGGCCCGAAAAGTTGACTCTTTACTCCTTTCCATTGTCGCTGCCTGACCTGCAGTGTGTCGCTTTGGATTTCCTTGTGCTTGTCTGTTTCGTGACTTGCTGAGTAAGTGTTTCTATGCTCGTGTGATACACTAATCCTCATTATCTTTCTCTTCTACTCTGTGGGATCTCCCACAGCTGAGGACCCATCGATCTCGAAGATCTTACAACTGCAGGAGGAGCAGCCCACTTTGGACCTGTGCAGCCTGTCGCTGGGCCCCGAGCGCCTGACGCCCGTCCTGCGCGCCCTCCGGCAACACACTGCCACCCGCCATCTCCGGCTCACCGGCAACCGTCTCACCGACTCCGCTACCGAGGAGCTACTGGGCAGCCTGGTCACCATGCCCAACCTCACCCTGCTTGACGTCTCCTCCAATCAGATCACAGCCCTGGGGCTGAGGAAGCTCAGCGAGGGAGCTCAGCGCCCTGGTGAACCAGTCTTCCAGGTGAGGGGCTACTGGGTCCTCACCGCCACCACATCGTCCCGGGAAGGACACAGATCCTCGGGGGTAGGAGGGGAGATGGGACCCAGGGAAGGACACTGATCCTCGGGGGTAGGAGGGGAGATGGGACCCAGGGGAGGACACTGATCCTTGGGGGCAGGAGGGGAGATGGGACCCAGGGGAGGACATTGAACCTCGGGGGTAGGAGGGGAGATGGGACCCCGGGGAGGACACTGATCCTCGGGGGTAGGAGGGGAGATGGGACCCAGGGGAGGACACTGATCCTCGGGGGTAGGAGGGGAGATGGGATCCAGGGGAGGACACTGATCCTCGGGGGTAGGAGGGGAGATGGGACCCAGGGGAGGACACTGATCCTCGGGGGTAGGAGGGGAGATGGGACCCAGGGGAGGACACTGATCCTCGGGGGTAGGAGGGGAGATGGGACCCAGGGGAGGACACTGATCCTCGGGGGTAGGAGGGGAGATGGGACCCAGGGGAGGACACTGATCCTCGGGGGTAGGAGTGGAGATGGGACCCAGGGGAGGACACTGATCCTTGGGGGCAGGAGGGGAGATGGGACCCAGGGGAGGACATTGAACCTCGGGGGTAGGAGGGGAGATGGGACCCAGGGGAGGACACTGATCCTCGGGGGTAGGAGGGGAGATGGGACCCAGGAGAGGACTGATCCTCGGGGGTAGGAGGGGAGATGGGACCCAGGGGAGGACACTGATCCTCGGGGGTAGGAGGGGAGATGGGACCCAGGGGAGGACACTGATCCTCGGGGGTAGGAGGGGAGATGGGACCCAGGGGAGGACACTGATCCTCGGGGGTAGGAGGGGAGATGGGACCCAGGGGAGGACACTGATCCTCGGGGGTGGGAGGGGAGATGGGACACGGGGGAGGACACTGATCCTCGGGGGTAGGAGGGGAGATGGGACCCGGGGGAGGACACTGATCCTCGGGGGTAGGAGGGGAGATGGGACCCGGGGGAGGACACTGATCCTCAGGGGTAGGAGGGGAGATGGGACCCAGGGGAGGACACTGATCCTCGGGGGTGGGAGGGGAGATGGGACCCGGGGGAGGACACTGATCCTCGGGGGTAGGAGGGGAGATGGGACCCAGGGAAGGACACTGATCCTTGGGGGTAGGAGGGGAGATGGGACACAGGGGAGGACACAGATCCTCGGGGGTAGGAGGGGAGATGGGACCCAGGGGAGGACACAGATCCTCGGGGGTAGGAGGGGAGATGCCCAGGGGCCGATACTGAACCTCAGGTGGTAGGAGGGGAGATGGGACCCAGGGGAGGACACTGAACCTCGGGGGTAGGAGGGGAGATAGGACCCCAGGGGAGGACAGAAACTTGGGGGTAGGAGGGGAGATAGGAACCCAGGGGAGGACACTGATCCTCGGGGGTAGGAGGGGAGATGGGACCCAGGGGAGGACACTGATCCTCGGGGGTAGGAGGGGAGATGGGACCCAGGGGAGGACACTGATCCTCGGGGGTAGGAGGGGAGATAGGAACCCAGGGGAGGACACTGATCCTCTGGGGTAGGAGGGGAGATGGGACCCAGGGGAGGACACTGATCCTCGGGGGTAGGAGGGGAGATGGGACCCAGGAGAGGACTGATCCTCGGGGGTAGGAGGGGAGATGGGACCCAGGGGAGGACAATGATCCTCGGGGGTAGGAGGGGAGATGGGACCCAGGGGAGGACACTGATCCTCGGGGGTAGGAGGGGAGATGGGACCCAGGGGAGGACACTGATCCTCGGGGGTAGGAGGGGAGATGGGACCCAGGGGAGGACACTGATCCTCGGGGGTGGGAGGGGAGATGGGACACGGGGGAGGACACTGATCCTCGGGGGTAGGAGGGGAGATGGGACCCGGGGGAGGACACTGATCCTCAGGGGTAGGAGGGGAGATGGGACCCGGGGGAGGACACTGATCCTCGGGGGTGGGAGGGGAGATGGGACCCGGGGGAGGACACTGATCCTCGGGGGGTAGGAGGGGAGATGGGATCCAGGGAAGGACACTGATCCTCGGGGGTAGGAGGGGAGTTGGGACACAGGGGAGGACACAGATCCTCGGGGGTAGGAGGGGAGATGGGACCCAGGGGAGGACACAGATCCACGGGGGTAGGAGGGGAGATGCCCAGGGGCCGATCCTGAACCTCAGGTGGTAGGAGGGGAGATGGGACCCAGGGGAGGACACTGAACCTCGGGGGTAGGAGGGGAGATAGGACCCCAGGGGAGGACACTGAAACTTGGGGGTAGGAGGGGAGATAGGAACCCAGGGGAGGACACTGATCCTCGGGGGTAGGAGGGGAGATGGGACCCAGGGGAGGACACTGATCCTCGGGGGTAGGAGGGGAGATGGGACCCAGGGGAGGACACTGATCCTCGGGGGTAGGAGGGGAGATGGGACCCAGGGGAGGACACTGATCCTCGGGGGTAGGAGGGGAGATAGGAACCCAGGGGAGGACACTGATCCTCGGGGGTAGGAGGGGAGATGGGACCCAGGGGAGGACACTGATCCTCGGGGGTAGGAGGGGAGATGGGACCCAGGGGAGGACACAGATCCTCGGGGATAGGAGGGGAGATGCCCAGGGGCCGATACTGAACCTCAGGTGGTAGGAGGGGAGATGGGACCCAGGGGAGGACACTGAACCTCGGGGGTAGGAGGGGAGATAGGACCCCAGGGGAGGACACTGAAACTTGGGGGTAGGAGGGGAGATAGGACCCCAGGGGAGAACACTGATCCTCGGGGGTAGGAGGGGAGATGGGACCCAGGGGAGGACACTGATCCTCGGGGGTAGGAGGGGAGATGGGACCCAGGGGAGGACACTGATCCTCGGGGGTAGGAGGGGAGATGGGACCCAGGGGAGGACACAGAACCTCGGGGGTAGGAGGGGAGATGGGACCCAGGGAAGGACACTGAATCTCGGGGGAAGGAGGGGAGATGGGACCCAGGGGAGGACACAGAACCTCGGGGGTAGGAGGGGAGATGGGACCCAGGGAAGGACACTGAACCTCGGGGGTAGGAGGGGAGATGGGACCCAGGGGAGGACACTGATCCTCGGGGGTAGGAGGGGAGATGGGACCCAGGGGAGGACACAGAACCTCGGGGGTAGGAGGGGAGATGGGACCCAGGGGAGGACACTGATCCTCGGGGGTAGGAGGGGAGATGGGACCCAGGGGAGGACACTGATCCTCGGGGGTAGGAGGGGAGATGGGACCCAGGGGAGGACACTGATCCTCGGGGGTAGGAGGGGAGATGGGAACCAGGGGAGGACACTGATCCTCAGGGGTAGGAGGGGAGATGGGACCCAGGGGAGGACACTGATCCTCGGGGGTAGGAGGGGAGATGGGACCCAGGGGAGGAGACTGATCCTCGGGGGTAGGAGGGGAGATGCCCGGGGAGGACACTGATCCTCGGGGGTAGGAGGGGAGATGGGACCCAGGGGAGGACACTGATCCTCGGGGGTAGGAGGGGAGATGGGAACCAGGGGAGGACACTGATCCTCGGGGGTAGGAGGGGAGATGGGACCCAGGGGAGGACACTGATCCTCGGGGGTAGGAGGGGAGATGGGACCCAGGGGAGGACACTGATCCTCGGGGGTAGGAGGGGAGATGGGACCCAGGGGAGGACACTGATCCTCGGGGGTAGGAGGGGAGATGGGACCCAGGGGACACTGATCCTCGGGGGTAGGAGGGGAGATGCCCGGGGAGGACACTGATCTTCGGGGGTAGGAGGGGAGATGGGACCCAGGGGAGGACACTGATCCTCGGGGGTAGGAGGGGAGATTGGACCCAGGGGAGGACACAGAACCTCGGGGGTAGGAGGGGAGATGGGACCCAGGGAAGGACACTGGACCTCGGGGGTAGGAGGGGAGATGGGACCCAGGGGAGGACACTGATCCTCGGGGGTAGGAGGGGAGATGGGACCCAGGGGAGGACACTGATCCTCGGGGGTAGGAGGGGAGATGGGTCCCAGGGGAGGACACTGATCCTCGGGGGTAGGAGGGGAGATGGGACCCAGGGGAGGACACTGATCCTCGGGGGTAGGAGGGGAGATGGGACCCAGGGGAGGACTGATCCTCGGGGGTAGGAGGGGAGATGGGACCCAGGGGAGGACACTGATCCTCGGGGGTAGGAGGGGAGATGGGACCCAGGGGAGGACATCGAACCTCGGGGGTAGGAGGGGAGATGGGACCCAGGGAGGACACAGAACCTCGGGGGTAGGAGGGGGAGGGGAGATGGGACCCAGGGGAGGACACTGAACCTCGGGGGTAGGAGGGGAGATGGGACCCAGGGGAGGACACTGATCCTCGGGGGTAGGAGGGGAGATGGGACCCAGGGGAGGACACTGAACCACAGGGGTAGGAGGGGAGATGGGACCCAGGGGAGGACACAGAACCTCGGGGGTAGGAGGGGAGATGGGACCCAGGGGAGGACACTGATCCTCGGGGGTAGGAGGGGAGATGGGACCCAGGGGAGGACACTGATCCTCGGGGGTAGGAGGGGAGATGGGACCCAGGGGAGGACACTGATCCTCGGGGGTAGGAAGGGAGATGGGACCCAGGGGAGGACACTGATCCTCGGGGTAGGAGGGGAGATGGGACCCAGGGGAGGACACTGATCCTCGGGGGTAGGAGGGGAGATGGGACCCAGGGGAGGACACTGATCCTCGGGGGTAGGAGGGGAGATGGGACCCAGGGGAGGATACTGAACCTCGGGGGTAGGAGGGGAGATGGGACCCAGGAGAGGACTGATCCTCGGGGGCAGGAGGGGATATGGGACCCAGGGGAGGACACTGATCCTCGGGAGTAGGAGGCGAGATGGGACCCAGGGGAGGACACTGAACCTCAGGGGTAGGAGGGGAGATGGGACCCAGGGGAGGATACTGAACCTCGGGGGTGGGAGGGGAGATGGGACCCCTGGAGGACACTGATCCTCGGGGGTAGGAGGGGAGATGGGACCCCGGGAGGACACTGATCCTCAGGGGTAGGAGGGGAGATGGGACCCGGGGGAGGACACTGATCCTCGGGGGTAGGAGGGGAGATGGGACCCAGGGGAGGACACTGATCCTCGGGGGTAGGAGGGGAGATGGGACCCGGGGGAGGACACTGATCCTCGGGGGTAGGAGGGGAGATGGGACCCGGGGGAGGACACTGATCCTCGGGGGTAGGAGGGGAGATGGGACCCCGGGAGGACACTGATCCTCGGGGGTAGGAGGGGAGATGGGACCCAGGGGAGGACACTGAACCTCGGGGGTAGGAGGGGAGATGGGACCCAGGGGAGGACACTGATCCTCGGGGGTAGGAGGGGAGATGGGACCCAGGGGAGGACACTGATCCTCGGGGGTAGGAGGGGAGATGGGACCCAGGGGAGGACACTGATCCTCGGGGGTAGGAGGGGAGATGGGACCCAGGGGAGGACATTGAACCTCGGGGGTAGGAGGGGAGATGGGACCCAGGGGAGGACACTGAACCTCGGGGGTAGGAGGGGAGATGGGACCCAGGGGAGGACACTGATCCTCGGGGGTAGGAGGGGAGATGGGACCCAGGGGAGGACACTGAACCTCGGGGGTAGGAGGGGAGATGGGACCCCGGGAGGACACTGATCCTCGGGGGTAGGAGGGGAGATGGGACCCCGGGAGGACACTGATCCTCGGGGGTAGGAGGGGAGATGGGACCCGGGGGAGGACACTGATCCTCGGGGGTAGGAGGGGAGATGGGACCCAGGGGAGGACACTGATCCTCGGGGGTAGTAGGGGAGATGGGACCCGGGGGAGGACACTGATCCTCGGGGGTAGGAGGGGAGATGGGACCCGGGGGAGGACACTGATCCTCGGGGGTAGGAGGGGAGATGGGACCCAGGGGAGGTCACTGATCCTCGGGGGTAGGAGGGGAGATGGGACCCAGGGGAGGACACTGATCCTCGGGGGTAGGAGGGGAGATGGGACCCAGGGGAGGACACTGAACCTCGGGGGTAGGAGGGGAGATGGGACCCCGGGAGGACACTGATCCTCGGGGGTAGGAGGGGAGATGGGACACAGGGGAGGACACTGAACCTCGGGGGTAGGAGGGGAGATGGGACCCAGGGGAGGACACTGATCCTCGGGGGTAGGAGGGGAGATGGGACCCAGGGGAGGACACTGAACCTCGGGGGTAGGAGGGGAGATGGGACCCAGGGGAGGACAGTGAACCTCGGGGTTAGGAGGGGAGATGGGACCCAGGGGAGGACACTGAACCTCGGGGGTAGGAGGGGAGATGGGACCCAGGGGAGGACACTGATCCTCGGGGGTAGGAGGGGAGATGGGACCCAGGGGAGGACACTGAACCTCGGGGGTAGGAGGGCCGATGGGACCCAGGGGAGGACACTGATCCTCGGGGGTAGGAGGGGAGATGGGACCCAGGGGAGGACACTGATCCTCGGGGGTAGGAGGGGAGATGGGACCCAGGGGAGGACATTGAATCTCGGGGGTAGGAGGGGAGATGGGACCCAGGGGAGGACACAGATCCTCGGGGGTAGGAGGGGAGATGGGACTCAGGGGAGGACACTGAACCTCGGGGGTAGGAGGGGAGATGGGACCCGGGGGAGGACACAGATCCTCGGGGGTAGGAGGGGAGATGGGACCCAGGGGAGGACACTGATCCTCGTGGGTAGGAGGGGAGATGGGACCCAGGGGAGGACACTGATCCTCGGGGGTAGGAGGGGAGATGGGACCCAGGGGAGGACATTGAACCTCGGGGGTAGGAGGGGAGATGGTACCCAGGGGAGGACATTGAACCTCGGGGGTAGGAGGGGAGATGGGACCCAGGGGAGGACACTGATCCTCGGGGGTAGGAGGGGAGATGGGACCCAGGGGAGGACACTGATCCTCGGGGATAGGAGGGGAGATGGGACCCAGGGGAGGACATTGAACCTCGGGGGTAGGAGGGGAGATGGGACCCAGGGGAGGACACTGAACCTCGGGGGTAGGAGGGCCGATGGGACCCAGGGGAGGACACTGATCCTCGGGGGTAGGAGGGGAGATGGGACCCAGGGGAGGACACTGATCCTCGGGGGTAGGAGGGGAGAAGGGACCCAGGGGAGGACATCGATCCTCGGGGGTAGGAGGGGAGATGGGACCCAGGGGAGGACACTGAACCACAGGGGTAGGAGGGGAGATGGGACCCAGGGGAGGACACAGAACCTCGGGGGTAGGAGGGGAGATGGGACCCAGGGGAGGACACTGATCCTCGGGGGTACGAGGGGAGATGGGACCCAGGGGAGGACACTGATCCTCGGGGGTAGGAGGGGAGATGGGACCCAGGGGAGGACACTGATCCTCGGGGGTAGGAGGGGAGATGGGACCCAGGGGAGGACACTGATCCTCGGGGGTAGGAGGGGAGATGGGACCCAGGGGAGGACACTGTTCCTCGGGGGTAGGAGGGGAGATGGGACCAAGGGGAGGACACTGATCCTCGGGGGTAGGAGGGGAGATGGGACCCAGGGGAGGATACTGAACCTAGGGGGCAGGAGGGGAGATGGGACCCAGGGGAGGACTGATCCTCGGGGGCAGGAGGGGAGATGGGACCCAGGGGAGGACACTGATCCTCGGGAGTAGGAGGGGAGATGGGACCCAGGGGAGGATACTGAACCTCGGGGGTAGGAGGGGAGATGGGACCCCTGGAGGACACTGATCCTCGGGGGTAGGAGGGGAGATGGGACCCCGGGAGGACACTGATCCTCGGGGTAGGAGGGGAGATGGGACCCGGGGGAGGACACTGATCCTCGGGGGTAGGAGGGGAGATGGGACCCAGGGGAGGACACTGATCCTCGGGGGTAGGAGGGGAGATGGGACCCGGGGGAGGACACTGATCCTCAGGGGTAGGAGGGGAGATGGGACCCGGGGGAGGACACTGATCCTCGGGGGTAGGAGGGGAGATGGGACCCAGGGGAGGTCACTGATCCTCGGGGGTAGGAGGGGAGATGGGACCCAGGGGAGGACACTGATCCTCGGGGGTAGGAGGGGAGATGGGACCCAGGGGAGGACACTGAACCTCGGGGGTAGGAGGGGAGATGGGACCCCGGGAGGACACTGATCCTCGGGGGTAGGAGGGGAGATGGGACCCAGGGGAGGACACTGAACCTCGGGGGTAGGAGGGGAGATGGGACCCAGGGGAGGACACTGATCCTCGGGGGTAGGAGGGGAGATGGGACCCAGGGGAGGACACTGATCCTCGCGGGTAGGAGGGGAGATGGGACCCAGGGGAGGACACTGATCCTCGGGGGTAGGAGGGGAGATGGGACCCAGGGGAGGACACTGAACCTCGGGGGTAGGAGGGGAGATGGGACCCAGGGGAGGACACTGAACCTCGGGGGTAGGAGGGGAGATGGGACCCAGGGGAGGACACTGAACCTCGGGGGTAGGAGGGGAGATGGGACCCAGGGGAGGACACTGATCCTCGGGGGTAGGAGGGGAGATGGGACCCAGGGGAGGACACTGAACCTCGGGGGTAGGAGGGGAGATGGGACCCCGGGAGGACACTGATCCTCGGGGGTAGGAGGGGAGAAGGGACCCCGGGAGGACACTGATCCTCGGGGGTAGGAGGGGAGATGGGACCCGGGGGAGGACACTGATCCTCGGGGGTAGGAGGGGAGATGGGACCCAGGGGAGGACACTGATCCTCGGGGGTAGGAGGGGAGATGGGACCCGGGGGAGGACACTGATCCTCGGGGGTAGGAGGGGAGATGGGAGCCAGGGGAGGTCACTGATCCTCGGGGGTAGGAGGGGAGATGGGACCCAGGGGAGGACACTGATCCTCGGGGGTAGGAGGGGAGATGGGACCCAGGGGAGGACACTGAACCTCAGGGGTAGGAGGGGAGATGGGACCCCGGGAGGACACTGATCCTCGGGGGTAGGAGGGGAGATGGGACACAGGGGAGGACACTGAACCTCGGGGGTAGGAGGGGAGATGGGACCCAGGGGAGGACACTGATCCTCAGGGGTAGGAGGGCCGATGGGACCCAGGGGAGGACACTGATCCTCGGGGGTAGGAGGGGAGATGGGACCCAGGGGAGGACACTGATCCTCGGGGGTAGGAGGGGAGATGGGACCCAGGGGAGGACATTGAATCTCGGGGGTAGGAGGGGAGATGGGACCCAGGGGAGGACACAGATCCTCGGGGGTAGGAGGGGAGATGGGACTCAGGGGAGGACACTGAACCTCGGGGGTAGGAGGGGAGATGGGACCCTGGGGAGGACACAGATCCTCGGGGGTAGGAGGGGAGATGGGACCCAGGGGAGGACACTGATCCTCGTGGGTAGGAGGGGAGATGGGACCCAGGGGAGGACACTGATCCTCGGGGGTAGGAGGGGAGATGGGACCCAGGGGAGGACATTGAACCTCGTGGGTAGGAGGGGAGATGGTACCCAGGGGAGGACATTGAACCTCGGGGGTAGGAGGGGAGATGGGACCCAGGGGAGGACACTGATCCTCGGGGGTAGGAGGGGAGATGGGACCCAGGGGAGGACACTGATCCTCGGGGGTAGGAGGGGAGATGGGACCCAGGGGAGGACATTGAACCTCGGGGGTAGGAGGGGAGATGGGACCCAGGGGAGGACACTGAACCTCGGGGGTAGGAGGGCCGATGGGACTCAGGGGAGGACACTGATCCTCGGGGGTAGGAGGGGAGATGGGACCCAGGGGAGGACACTGATCCTCGGGGGTAGGAGGGGAGATGGGACCCAGGGGAGGACACTGAACCTCGGGGGTAGGAGGGCCGATGGGACCCAGGGGAGGACACTGATCCTCGGGGGTAGGAGGGGAGATGGGACCCAGGGGAGGACACAGATCCTCGGGGGTAGATGGGACCCAGGGGAGGACATTGAATCTCGGGGGTAGGAGGGGAGATGGGACCCAGCGGAGGACACAGATCCTCGGGGGTAGGAGGGGAGATGGGACTCAGGGGAGGACACTGAACCTCGGGGGTAGGAGGGGAGATGGGACCCGGGGGAGGACACAGATCCTCGGGGGTAGGAGGGGAGATGGGACCCAGGCGAGGACACTGATCCTCGGGGGTAGGAGGGGAGATGGGACCCAGGGGAGGACACTGATCCTCGGGGGTAGGAGGGGAGATGGGACCCAGGGGAGGACATTGAACCTCGGGGGTAGGAGGGGAGATGGTACCCAGGGGAGGACATTGAACCTCGGGGGTAGGAGGGGAGATGGGACCCAGGGGAGGACACTGATCCTCGGGGGTAGGAGGGGAGATGGGACCCAGGGGAGGACACTGATCCTCGGGGGTAGGAGGGGAGATGGGACCCAGGGGAGGACATTGAACCTCGGGGGTAGGAGTGGAGATGGGACCCAGGGGAGGACACTGAACCTCGGGGGTAGGAGGGCCGATGGGACCCAGGGGAGGACACTGATCCTCGGGGGTAGGAGGGGAGATGGGTCCCAGGGGAGGACACTGATCCTCGGGGGTAGGAGGGGAGATGGGACCCAGGGGAGGACATTGAATCTCGGGGGTAGGAGGGCCGATGGGACCCAGGGGAGGACATTGATCCTCGGGGGTAGGAGGGGAGATGGGACCCAGGGGAGGACACTGATCCTCGGGGGTAGGAGGGGAGATGGGACCCAGGGGAGGACTGATCCTCGGGGGTAGGAGGGGAGATGGGACCCAGGGGAGGACATTGAATCTCGGGGGTAGGAGGGCCGATGGGACCCAGGGGAGGACACTGATCCTCGGGGGTAGGAGGGGAGATGGGACCCAGGGGAGGACATTGAATCTCGGGGGTAGGAGGGGAGATGGGACCCAGGGGAGGACACTGATCCTCGGGGGTAGGAGGGGAGATGGGACCCAGGGGAGGACACTGATCCTCGGGGGTAGGAGGGGAGATGGGACCCAGGGGAGGACACTGACCCTCGGGGGTAGGAGGGGAGATGGGACCCAGGGGAGGACACTGAACCTCGGGGGTAGGAGGGGAGGTAGGACCCAGGGGAGGACACTGATCCTCGGGGGTAGGAGGGGAGATGGGACCCAGGGGAGGACACTGATCCTCGGGGGTAGGAGGGGAGATGGTACCCAGGGGAGGACATTGAACCTCGGGGGTAGGAGGGGAGATGGGACCCAGGGGAGGACACTGTTCCTCGGGGGTAGGAGGGGAGATGGGACCCAGGGGAGGACACTGATCCTCGGGGGTAGGAGGGGAGATGGGACCCAGGGGAGGACACTGATCCTCGGGGGTAGGAGGGGAGATGGGACCCAGGGGAGGACACTGATCCTCGGGGGTAGGAGGGGAGATGGGACCCAGGGGAGGACACTGATCCTCGGGGGTAGGAGGGGAGATGGGACCCAGGGGAGGACACTGATCCTCGGGGGTAGGAGGGGAGATGGGACCCAGGGGAGGACACTGATCCTCGGGGGTAGGAGGGGAGATGGGACCCGGGGGAGGACCGTGAACCTCGGGGGTAGGAGGGGAGATGGGACCCAGGGGAGGACACTGATCCTCGGGGGTAGGAGGGGAGATGGGACCCAGGGGAGGACACTGAACCTCGGGGGTAGAAGGGGAGATGGGACCCAGTGGAGGACACTGATCCTCGGGGGTAGGAGGGGAGATGGGACCCGGGGGAGGACACTGATCCTCGGGGGTAGGAGGGGAGATGGGACACAGGGGAGGACACTGATCCTCGGGGGTAGAAGGGGAGATGGGACCCAGGGGAGGACACTGATCCTCGGGGGTAGGAGGGGAGATGGGACCCAGGGGAGGACACTGATCCTCGGGGGTAGGAGGGGAGATGGGACTCAGGGGAGGACCTTGAACCTCGGGGGTAGGAGGGGAGATGGGACTCAGGGGAGGACCTTGAACCACGGGGGTAGGAGGGGAGATGGGACTCAGGGGAGGACCTTGAACCTCGGGGGTAGGAGGGGAGATGGGACCCAGGGGAGGACACTGATCCTCGGGGGGGTAGGAGGGGAGATGGGACCCAGGGGAGGACCTTGAACCTCGGGGGTAGGAGGGGAGATGGGACCCAGGGGAGGACCTTGAACCTCGTGGGTAGGAGGGGAGATGCGACTCAGGGGAGGACCTTGAACCTCGGGGGTAGGAGGGGAGATGGGACCCGGGGGAGGACACTGATCCTCAGGGGTAGGAGGGGAGATGGGACCCGGGGGAGGACACTGATCCTCGGGGGTGGGAGGGGAGATGGGACCCGGGGGAGGACACTGATCCTCGGGGGTAGGAGGGGATATGTGACCCAGGGGAGGACACTGATCCTCGGGGCTAGGAGGGGAGATAGGAGCCCAGGGGAGGACACTGAACCTCGGGGGTAGGAGGGGAGATGGGACCCAGGGGAGGACACTGATCCTCGGGGGTAGGAGGGGAGATGGGACCCAGGGGAGGACACTGATCCTCTGGGGTAGGAGGGGAGATGGGACCCAGGGGAGGACACTGATCCTCGGGGGTAGGAGTGGAGATGGGACCCAGGGGAGGACACTGATCCTCGGGGGTAGGAGGGGAGATGGGACCCAGGGGAGGACACTGAACCTCGGGGGTAGGAGGGCCGATGGGACCCAGGGGAGGACACTGATCCTCGGGGGTAGGAGGGGAGATGGGACCCAGGGGAGGACACTGATCCTCGGGGGTAGGAGGGGAGATGGGACCCAGGGGAGGACATTGAATCTCAGGGGTAGGAGGGGAGATGGGACCCAGGGGAGAACACAGATCCTCGGGGGTAGGAGTGGAGATGGGACTCAGGGGAGGACACTGAACCTCGGGGGTAGGAGGGGAGATGGGACCCGGGGGAGGACACAGATCCTCGGGGGTAGGAGGGGAGATGGGACCCAGGGGAGGACACTGATCCTCGGGGGTAGGAGGGGAGATGGGACCCAGGGGAGGACACTGATCCTCGGGGGTAGGAGGGGAGATGGGACCCAGGGGAGGACATTGAACCTCGAGGGTAGGAGGGGAGATGGGACCCAGGGGAGGACATTGAACCTCGGGGGTAGGAGGGCCGATGGGACCCAGGGGAGGACACTGATCCTCGGGGGTAGGAGGGGAGATGGGACCCAGGGGAGGACTGATCCTCGGGGGTAGGAGGGGAGATGGGACCCAGGGGAGGACACTGATCCTCGGGGGTAGGAGGGCAGATGGGACCCAGGGGAGGACACTGATCCTCGGGGGTAGGAGGGGAGATGGGACCCAGGGGAGGACACTGAACCTCGGGGGTAGGAGGGCCGATGGGACCCAGGGGAGGACACTGATCCTCGGGGGTAGGAGGGGAGATGGGACCCAGGGGAGGACACTGATCCTCGGGGGTAGGAGGGGAGATGGGACCCAGGGGAGGACATTGAATCTCGGGGGTAGGAGGGGAGATGGGACCCAGGGGAGGACACAAATCCTCGGGGGTAGGAGGGGAGATGGGACCCAGGGGAGGACACTGATCCTCGGGGGTAGGAGGGGAGATGGGACCCAGGGGAGGACACTGATCCTCGGGGGTAGGAGGGGAGATGGGACCCAGGGGAGGACACTGAACCTCGGGGGTAGGAGGGGAGTTGGCACCCAGGGGAGGACACTGAACGTCGGGGGTAGGAGGGGAGATGGGACCCAGGGGAGGACACTGATCCTCGGGGGTAGGAGGGGAGATGGGACCCAGGGGAGGACACTGAACCTCAGGGGTAGGAGGGCCGATGGGACCCAGGGGAGGACACTGATCCTCGGGGGTAGGAGGGGAGATGGGACCCAGGGGAGGACACTGATCCTCGGGGGTAGGAGTGGAGATGGGACCCAGGGGAGGACATTGAATCTCGGGGGTAGGAGGGGAGATGGGACCCAGGGGAGGACACAGATCCTCGGGGGTAGGAGGGGAGATGGGACTCAGGGGAGGACACTGAACCTCGGGGGTAGGAGGGGAGATGGGACCCTGGGGAGGACACAGATCCTCGGGGGTAGGAGGGGAGACGGGACCCAGGGGAGGACACTGATCCTCGTGGGTAGGAGGGGAGATGGGACCCAGGGGAGGACACTGATCCTCGGGGGTAGGAGGGGAGATGGGACCCAGGGTAGGACATTGAACCTCGTGGGTAGGAGGGGAGATGGTACCCAGGGGAGGACATTGAACCTCGGGGGTAGGAGGGGAGATGGGACCCAGGGGAGGACACTGATCCTCGGGGGTAGGAGGGGAGATGGGACCCAGGGGAGGACACTGATCCTCGGGGGTAGGAGGGGAGATGGGACCCAGGGGAGGACATTGAACCTCGGGGGTAGGAGGGGAGATGGGACCCAGGGGAGGACACTGAACCTCGGGGGTAGGAGGGCCGATGGGACTCAGGGGAGGACACTGATCCTCGGGGGTAGGAGGGGAGATGGGACCCAGGGGAGGACACTGATCCTCGGGGGTAGGAGGGGAGATGGGACCCAGGGGAGGACACTGAACCTCGGGGGTAGGAGGGCCGATGGGACCCAGGGGAGGACACTGATCCTCGGGGGTAGGAGGGGAGATGGGACCCAGGGGAGGACACAGATCCTCGGGGGTAGATGGGACCCAGGGGAGGACATTGAATCTCGGGGGTAGGAGGGGAGATGGGACCCAGCGGAGGACACAGATCCTCGGGGGTAGGAGGGGAGATGGGACTCAGGGGAGGACACTGAACCTCGGGGGTAGGAGGGGAGATGGGACCCGGGGGAGGACACAGATCCTCGGGGATAGGAGGGGAGATGGGAACCAGGCGAGGACACTGATCCTCGGGGGTAGGAGGGGAGATGGGACCCAGGGGAGGACACTGATCCTCGGGGGTAGGAGGGGAGATGGGACCCAGGGGAGGACATTGAACCTCGGGGGTAGGAGGGGAGATGGTACCCAGGGGAGGACATTGAACCTCGGGGGTAGGAGGGGAGATGGGACCCAGGGGAGGACACTGATCCTCGGGGGTAGGAGGGGAGATGGGACCCAGGGGAGGACATTGAACCTCGGGGGTAGGAGTGGAGATGGGACCCAGGGGAGGACACTGAACCTCGGGGGTAGGAGGGCCGATGGGACCCAGGGGAGGACACTGATCCTCGGGGGTAGGAGGGGAGATGGGACCCAGGGGAGGACACTGATCCTCGGGGGTAGGAGGGGAGATGGGACCCAGGGGAGGACATTGAATCTCGGGGGTAGGAGGGCCGATGGGACCCAGGGGAGGACACTGATCCTCGGGGGTAGGAGGGGAGATGGGACCCAGGGGAGGACACTGATCCTCGGGGGTAGGAGGGGAGATGGGACCCAGGGGAGGACTGATCCTCGGGGGTAGGAGGGGAGATGGGACCCAGGGGAGGACATTGAATCTCGGGGGTAGGAGGGCCGATGGGACCCAGGGGAGGACACTGATCCTCGGGGGTAGGAGGGGAGATGGGACCCAGGGGAGGACATTGAATCTCGGGGGTAGGAGGGGAGATGGGACCCAGGGGAGGACACTGATCCTCGGGGGTAGGAGGGGAGATGGGACCCAGGGGAGGACACTGATCCTCGGGGGTAGGAGGGGTGATGGGACCCAGGGGAGGACACTGACCCTCGGGGGTAGGAGGGGAGATGGGACCCAGGGGAGGACACTGAACCTCGGGGGTAGGAGGGGAGGTAGGACCCAGGGGAGGACACTGATCCTCGGGGGTAGGAGGGGAGATGGGACCCAGGGGAGGACACTGATCCTCGGGGGTAGGAGGGGAGATGGTACCCAGGGGAGGACATTGAACCTTGGGGGTAGGAGGGGAGATGGGACCCAGGGGAGGACACTGATCCTCGGGGGTAGGAGGGGAGATGGGACCCAGGGGAGGACACTGATCCTCGGGGGTAGGAGGGGAGATGGGACCCAGGGGAGGACACTGATCCTCGGGGGTAGGAGGGGAGATGGGACTCAGGGGAGGACACTGAACCTCGGGGGTAGGAGGGGAGATGGGACCCTGGGGAGGACACAGATCCTCGGGGGTAGGAGGGGAGATGGGACCCAGGGGAGGACACTGATCCTCGTGGGTAGGAGGGGAGATGGGACCCAGGGGAGGACACTGATCCTCGGGGGTAGGAGGGGAGATGGGACCCAGGGGAGGACATTGAACCTCGTGGGTAGGAGGGGAGATGGTACCCAGGGGAGGACATTGAACCTCGGGGGTAGGAGGGGAGATGGGACCCAGGGGAGGACACTGATCCTCGGGGGTAGGAGGGGAGATGGGACCCAGGGGAGGACACTGATCCTCGGGGTTAGGAGGGGAGATGGGACCCAGGGGAGGACATTGAACCTCGGGGGTAGGAGGGGAGATGGGACCCAGGGGAGGACACTGAACCTCGGGGGTAGGAGGGCCGATGGGACTCAGGGGAGGACACTGATCCTCGGGGGTAGGAGGGGAGATGGGACCCAGGGGAGGACACTGATCCTCGGGGGTAGGAGGGGAGATGGGACCCAGGGGAGGACACTGAACCTCGGGGGTAGGAGGGCCGATGTGACCCAGGGGAGGACACTGATCCTCGGGGGTAGGAGGGGAGATGGGACCCAGGGGAGGACACAGATCCTCGGGGGTAGATGGGACCCAGGGGAGGACATTGAATCTCGGGGGTAGGAGGGGAGATGGGACCCAGCGGAGGACACAGATCCTCGGGGGTAGGAGGGGAGATGGGACTCAGGGGAGGACACTGAACCTCGGGGGTAGGAGGGGAGATGGGACCCGGGGGAGGACACAGATCCTCGGGGGTAGGAGGGGAGATGGGACCCAGGCGAGGACACTGATCCTCGGGGGTAGGAGGGGAGATGGGACCCAGGGGAGGACACTGATCCTCGGGGGTAGGAGGGGAGATGGGACCCAGGGGAGGACATTGAACCTCGGGGGTAGGAGGGGAGATGGTACCCAGGGGAGGACATTGAACCTCGGGGGTAGGAGGGGAGATGGGACCCAGGGGAGGACACTGATCCTCGGGGGTAGGAGGGGAGATGGGACCCAGGGGAGGACACTGATCCTCGGGGGTAGGAGGGGAGATGGGACCCAGGGGAGGACATTGAACCTCGGGGGTAGGAGTGGAGATGGGACCCAGGGGAGGACACTGAACCTCGGGGGTAGGAGGGCCGATGGGACCCAGGGGAGGACACTGATCCTCGGGGGTAGGAGGGGAGATGGGACCCAGGGGAGGACACTGATCCTCGGGGGTAGGAGGGGAGATGGGACCCAGGGGAGGACATTGAATCTCGGGGGTAGGAGGGCCGATGGGACCCAGGGGAGGACATTGATCCTCGGGGGTAGGAGGGGAGATGGGACCCAGGGGAGGACACTGATCCTCGGGGGTAGGAGGGGAGATGGGACCCAGGGGAGGACTGATCCTCGGGGGTAGGAGGGGAGATGGGACCCAGGGGAGGACATTGAATCTCGGGGGTAGGAGGGCCGATGGGACCCAGGGGAGGACACTGATCCTCGGGGGTAGGAGGGGAGATGGGACCCAGGGGGAGGACATTGAATCTCGGGGGTAGGAGGGGGAGATGGGACCCAGGGGAGGACACTGATCCTCGGGGGTAGGAGGTGAGATGGGACCCAGGGGAGGACACTGATCCTCGGGGGTAGGAGGGGTGATGGGACCCAGGGGAGGACACTGACCCTCGGGGGTAGGAGGGGAGATGGGACCCAGGGGAGGACACTGAACCTCGGGGGTAGGAGGGGAGGTAGGACCCAGGGGAGGACACTGATCCTCGGGGGTAGGAGGGGAGATGGGACCCAGGGGAGGACACTCATCCTCGGGGGTAGGAGGGGAGATGGTACCCAGGGGAGGACATTGAACCTCGGGGGTAGGAGGGGAGATGGGACCCAGGGGAGGACACTGATCCTCGGGGGTAGGAGGGGAGATGGGACCCAGGGGAGGACACTGATCCTCGGGGGTAGGAGGGGAGATGGGACCCAGGGGAGGACACTGATCCTCGGGGGTAGGAGGGGAGATGGGACCCAGGGGAGGACACTGATCCTCGGGGGTAGGAGGGGAGATGGGACCCAGGGGAGGACACTGATCCTCGGGGGTAGGAGGGGAGATGGGACCCAGGGGAGGACACTGATCCTCGGGGGTAGGAGGGGAGATGGGACCCAGGGGAGGACACTGATACTCGGGGGTAGGAGGGGAGATGGGACCCGGGGGAGGACCGTGAACCTCGGGGGTAGGAGGGGAGATGGGACCCAGGGGAGGACACTGATCCTCGGGGGTAGGAGGGGAGATGGGACCCAGGGGAGGACACTGAACCTCGGGGGTAGAAGGGGAGATGGGACCCAGTGGAGGACACTGATCCTCGGGGGTAGGAGGGGAGATGGGACCCGGGGGAGGACACTGATCCTCGGGGGTAGGAGGGGAGATGGGACACAGGGGAGGACACTGATCCTCGGGGGTAGAAGGGGAGTTGGGACCCAGGGGAGGACACTGATCCTCGGGGGTAGGAGGGGAGATGGGACCCAGGGGAGGACACTGATCCTCGGGGGTAGGAGGGGAGATGGGACTCAGGGGAGGACCTTGAACCTCGGGGGTAGGAGGGGAGATGGGACTCAGGGGAGGACCTTGAACCACGGGGGTAGGAGGGGAGATGGGACTCAGGGGAGGACCTTGAACCTCGGGGGTAGGAGGGGAGATGGGACCCAGGGGAGGACAC